>NW_026705274.1:162500-462500 GCF_029867415.1 Vicia villosa | reverse complement strand
TGTGCAATATTTTTTCAAAACCTTTGAACGCTGATCCCATGTATCTCATCAACGCATGCCTACCATGGGTCTTCAAACGTGAGCCTCTAGATCTCTCCACATGCCAGATCTAAGAGTCTAGAACCGCACCTCTACCAGACACCCAAAGGGCTACAACACAGGATCACAGCCAGGTTCTTTTATATAATTTTCTATTGTTATTGTTAAATTACTTAGATTTAAAATAAACTAGTCATGATTAAATAAATATTAATTTGTTTAATTAGACATAAAAATTAGGATTAGGGGTATAATTAGGGTTTAGAATTATTTTCCCAATTTATTCGATTTAATTTATTTTAATTTTAATCTTTAATTATTATAATCACAAAAACCCTAGAAAGGCTATCAATGCATTAGGGTTCGCTCAATCCCATTTGCCCAAAGTATCAAAGATATTAGGATTTAATTTATTATTCGTTCCGACTAAATCTATTGGTCGCGATGGTTAATAATCGATTAATTTAATTAATCAAATCCTATAAATTAAAATTCAAATAAATTTATTTTGCTAAATGGTTTTAACCATCTTATTGGTTATGATGATTAGCATATTTTCCCTTGTCAATTCGTTATTATTTGTAATCGAAACCATCGGTTATGAGGGGTAACGATAAATTAATAAATTAATAATTAAAATACATCAATTTGCTAAAAGTGATAATCGAATCAATCGATTAGAATTGCCAGCAATCCTTTACTAATCTGTTAACTATGGCGATCGAATCTATTGATCGTTGCGGTTAATAGTGCCATATTAAACCAGGGTTGTACGCCCAAATCTTAAAAGACACTAAACCACGATACTACAGGATTTTTATCCTGGGCAACTCAAAATGCCCTTTCAAATCAAACCAAACTGCGATAGGCTGACCAAAAAGCCTCTAAAAAACACATCTAATCAAATTCAATTCCAAGGGGCGTACAACCCTGCCCGAACTACGTTGACTCTGATTCTCCATAAGGAGATACGTAGGCACTTGGCAACAAGGCGAGTCTCCTTCCTCAAAAATCTCAATTTTCCCCCTGTCCAATTCTTTAGCTATAAAACCTTAACAGTTAGCCATAAACCTTTATCTTTGAATGTAAGCCTTTAGGAAAGGGTTGAGGGTGCCTAACACCTTCCCTCGACCTGAATATAGTAACTTACCCTGAATCTCACATCTGCGTAGGGTTTCCTATTCGCCCTTCAGAATAGGTGGCGACTCTCTAAGTTAAATTTTTAGGCAGGTTGCTACAGCTGGCGACTCTGCTGGGGACACCTAATGGTGAATTACTATGCTCCTATAGGTTTTTGCAGGGTTTAGGTTTTCGGCAAACTTTTTAGGGTTTGGCTAATTGCCATTTTAGGGTTTATGGTTTTTTTAATAAATATTTATTTTTTATTTATTTATTTGCCATTTCATCTACTTACCGTAATTCCATTTATTTACAGTAATTTAATTAAATATCTGTTTATTTAAATATGTGTTGTTACTGCATTTTTTAATTATAAGCAGCCGGATTTTGAGGTTAGTTAAATATTTAAATTTTATTTATTTATTTATTTTCCCTTCCAATTCCATTACTGCGATTTAATTAAATATTTATTTAAATGAATATTTTTTATCTCTATTATATCTGTTGGGTTATATAAATTGTTGTCAAACCTAAGTGTGGGAGTTAACTTTGAGATCAATAGGGGAGTATGAATCTCCTACGAGTCTCATTGATAACTCCACTCGGAGTGGGTTGAGTATTCGGAAATGTCCAAAACGAGGCTTGACTTTGTTGAGGGCAAGACTGGATACTTGGCTGATCTCTCCGAGAACCTACCCCAAAAATTCGAACCTCATGGATAAAATGAGTTGTTCTAAAATCCAAAGAGACAAAAAGTCTCGGAGGCTACGAACGACCCCATGAGACCTTCTAGAACCCCCCATATAAAGGTTGGCTCCCAAGAGCCCCCTACGTCGGACCTATGGACCTAGGACTTTTGTGCTTATTATTTGTTTGCAATATATATACTTCGAATATCTATGCGTTGCAATTTTGCAGGTATCCCTACGTGGTCCCTAGCCTGTAGGGACTCTAATTTCTAAAGACCATGTCTTTCCCACGAAGGACATCACCATCTATGCATCCCCTAGCCGGTGGGGATTTTATTTTTATATCCTTGTATTCTTACAACTACGCGTCCTTCCCACGAAGGACATTTCTATTAACGCACGTCAGTTGGCCTCTCGATGGCCATGCGATCTAGTGACTGTCTCGAACGGTCACCTCGTGCCTACACCTACGCACTCCCTAGCCTATAGGGATTTTCTTTCACACCCGTGTGTTTTCACAACGACGCGTCCTTCCCCGAAGGACAACTTCACTAGCACGCGTTCGATTGGCCTCTCGATGGCTATGAAATCTAGTGACTGTCCTGAACGGTCACTCCATGCTTATTCCCGCGCACCCTCTAACTTGTAGGGTTTGGATCTCCATTTACACATCACATCCCTAGCCTGTAGGGATTTCTCTTCGTCCATATCGTCCTTAGATAGGTTGTGTTCCGCATAGAGAACCTTCCCACGAGGGACAAAGTCATTGGTACACATTGATTGGCCTCTCGATGACCATGAGATTTAGTGACTGTCTTGAACGGTCACTAGCCGCTATCTTCTGCATACTCTCGAATCCAAGGGATTTCCTTTAGTGTGTCATAACATTTATCCTGCAAAGATGCCAAGAGGGTCTAATGTCGCCTCTAAGGCCATCCCTAGAATCATATGTTACACGTCTGCATTGCATACACGGAGTTACAATATAAGGAGTCTCTCGCTTACGCGTGCATTTGCATTTTCATGCATTCATACATTCACATTTGCATTTCTATCTTCGCCCGCATCCATACCAACCGTGCTAGCCGGTTTCCCGAAACTCCCAAAAAATCAAAGGATCATATACTATGGAGAAAGGAGGATAAATTGAGAATGACCGTAGTCTTACTAAGAAAAAGAGGATGTCTTTCACCATGCCAGCCGCATGTCCATGCCTTGTCATAACAAAATTTAAATACAATAAAGGTTGTCATTGAGCAAGGACCAGTTCAACAAAGAGTTCCCTCATAGATACACTCCAGATGTATCTAGTCATAAAGGGGTTCATCTTAGAACATATCAAACTTTCGAGGACGCTCCACGATAACCTGGGGGCAAGGGTCAGTCCAACTGGGGCAATACCCTGAGCAAAGATGCATGACTACAATGGAGGGAATGCGACATATGTCAGCCCCACACCAAAGAAAAAAGGGTCATAGGCTATCACTATCAATCTACAAACTCTAGAGGTTGCAAATGGTGTGATACTATCCTGAGAAAAAAGCAAAAGAGGTTCAGTCAAAGGAAACTCATGAAGTTCCGATACGACGAAAACCCACCGCTAACGATTTATCCCCGACAAGTTTGACGTGCCCAAGGAGAATTCGAGGTTACCCTTTACTTCTACAAGTCTAAAGAGCTAAGGAGTAAAACCAAGTCGATGGATCCACAAAGGAGATTGCCCTTAGGATTAATAGATGTATCTTTCAAATTGTAAACTCTACAATCGCTAAGTGTTACCGTGCATAAACATTGTATCTTTCGAATAGTAATTCAATAAAAATATCATGCATGTTTTGAAATCAATTCATTCGCTTCATTCGCTCACTACTACGACTTTCCAGTCGCACAATTCTATTTTCAATTTCAAATCTAAGAGTATTAACAAACTTGAGGGAGAATGACGAATACAAATAACTAAGTCTCGCTAAACATATGCTTTCAAGGTAAGACCAAGCCGAGGATGTACAGGCATTGTTTCAAATCCCAAACAGTGGAGCTATAAGGATGTTAATCTCTCGTTACCCCCTCGAGCCAGGAGTTGGAGTTTGTTTCTACTTTTCAAATAAACCTTGATTTTAAACCAGGGGAGGGTAGATTTCGATTAATTCAATGGTGTATTTTGGTTGTCAAGAGAATCAATCCATCCAAGCAAGGATTCAATCAAAGTTCAAGCATATCTTCTTCCTCGCATTCATCCAAGATGGAGGAAGCAATGGAGATAACATTGACAACAATATTCTTCCTCAAAACATCATTCAAGATCGAGGATGTATCAAAGTCGAAGCTTACAAATCAAATCAACATGACGGTCACAACAGTCAAAATATCCAAGGATCAATATTTCCAAAGGAGCATTCAAAAGAAAAACGCCCGCTAAGTCAAAATGGAAATTTCCACGAAAGAAAACAAAACGACTTAGGCAAAATTTGGGCATCCCGATGGATCAAATTCAAAGGAGTTGGTTCATGCAAAAAACAAGGGATAAAAACAAAGGCGAAATACAAAGGATAATCTTGTGACTGCCACAGCTTCTCATAAACGCTTGGATCTTTACAACATTTTTCAGTGCTTGGATCTCTACTAAGGCCTCCGCGCAACATCAAAATTGATTCTCTTACAAACAAAGCACATCCATTGGATTAAGCGAATTTTAGGACTGGGAGAACATCAAGGAGAAAGGGGTGGGCTAAATAAATTTTGAGCCTTATATCCATTGTTTCTTAAAACCGTGAACCAGGCCAAGATACAACATTCAAAAGTCCTAATTGAGGCAAGGTTAACTACGAAAGAATATTAAGCAGGATTTGTTATACTGACTCCTATGTTTGTTAACACTATTTCTAATCACTACGCTTCTTCAAGCATTCATTTCTAATCATTCAACCTTAATTCATAACGAACCTCGATTTCAAAACTTGCATTTGCATTACATTGAAGTTACTTCTCAAAAGGTACAACACCGTCTACGAATATACACTTAGCATAAAGGTGATCATTTCTGATAAAGACTCTTGAATGGGGAAACCACGTCCAGAGGGTTTTCCTAAACAGAGGCATACAACCAAACATCCTATTAACTAGGGGCATTCTTCCTAAGGTTCAATTGACTTGGGTTACATCTCGAAGCAATCTCAATCAGGGGCATGTCAAACATGGGAAGAATTCAAATTCAAAAGGATATAACACTATGGGTAACCCTCCATATCTGGGAAGTCAAGGGCATACCCTTCAATCTAAACGTCGAAGCATATGACAAGGCTATTCCCTGGGGCACTTCCTTCATAAGCATCTTTCTCCATGAAAATACTGGGGCAATGGATATCAAATCCATAAGACGCACAACAAAAGGAAAAGGCGTTCTCGCACTTTACAATCTCAAACAAATATTTCTCCTAACTACGATCATCAAAGTCCAAACAAAACAGGTATTGGGAAATCGCGCTAGCATCCAACAACCTGCAACTCCAGCAAGCTATATACGCTTTGGTTGTCAACAACCTATCATTGGAGCATCATACAAATACATACAAATCATGCATTACATACATTGGTTGATACATTACACCGTAACTGTTTATGTGGTCTTCTTTAAGACAAATCTCACGGTCCTTTCTAGGAGCCTCCTCAAACAGTCTTATTCAAGATGAATTATCACCATTTCCAAGAACCTCTTTAGGTAGTCTTCTTTAAGACATCTTTCAACCTTTTCAGGCAGTCTTTTTCAAGACATTCCCTTTTTTTCTAAGTACCTTTTCAGGTAGTCTTCCTCAAGACATTCTCTTCTAAAAAACCTTTCTAGGTAGTCTTCTTTAAGACAATCATCGTCATTCCCAAAAAAACCTTTTTAGGTAGTCCTCTCCAGGACATTCCTTTTCTAAGTACCTTTTGAGGTAGTCTTCTTCAAGGCATTCCTATTCTAAGTACCTTTTCAGGCAATCTTCTTCAAGACATTCATTTTCTGAGTACATTTTCATATAGTCTTTTTCAAGACATTCCCTTCTTTAAGTACCTTTTCAGGTAGTCTTCTTTAAAACATTACTTTTCTAAGCGCCTTTTCAGGTAGTCGTCTTTAAAGACATTCTTCATTCCTTGCTAAGAACCTTTTCAGGCGATCTTCTTTAAAGACAAATTTCTATCTACCCTAAGAGCCTTTACAGGTGGTCTTCTCTAAGACAAATTGCTACCATTTCGAAAAAATCATTGCAGATAGTCTTCTTTAAGACAAACATTCACATCCACTCAAAGGACCTTTTCAGGTAATCTTACAGAAGACATTACTTCGTTCCACTCACTACGTCAACCAAACATACGCATGAGCATGAGCATTACCCGCATACATAAACATTACCAAGCCGACATAAGCATAGCCATGGTATAGGTGCAAATATGGTTTAAACAAAGAAGATAAAATCTAGGGGATGACATCAACATCAACATACATGCATAAGCATTAGCATTAGCATATACATATCACAAAAGCCCAATTTTTATTGGCAATCCAAACCCGTCTGGTAGTCAGTTCTCGTCTGACTGTTACATCAAAATTCAGATTACACTACAAAAGCCTAGTCTCCAACCCTCATGTTGTGAAAGATGTATTTTCTCCAACCCTCGAGTCGTGAGTCTCCAAACTGGTGAATCTTCTTCACGCAGGTAAGTTTGCTAGAACTATAGCAAATGATTACTCTTATGCAGGTACGCTTGTCCGAACCAGGGCAAATGATCCTTTGGTGCAGGTGAATTGTCCGAACTAGGACAGATAACCCTGTTGGTACAGGTGAACTTGCTAGAACTATAGCAAGCAATCCTATTGGGGTCCAAATTGCGAGTAGCTTACCAGCACTATGGTAAGTGAGAGATATAAACTGCGAGTAGCTTACCAACACTATGGTAAGTGAGAGATACAAACTGCGAGTAGCTTACCAGCACTATGGTAAGTGAGAGTCACAAACTGAGAGTAGCTTGCCAGAACTATGGTAAGTGAGAAGGTCACAAACTGCGAGTAGCTTACCAGCACTATGGTAAGTGAGAGATACAAACTGCGAGTAGCTTACCAGCACTATGGTAAGTGAGAGATACAAACTGCGGGTAGCTTACCAGCACTATGGTAAGTGAGAGATACAAACTGCGACGTAGCTTGCCAGAACTATGGTAAGTGAGAGATACAAACTGCGACGTAGCTTGCCAGAACTATGGTAAGTGAGTGGTAAGTGAGAGATACAAACTGCGCGTAGCTTGCCAGAACTATGGTAAGTGAGAGATACAAACTGCGACGTAGCTTGCCAGAACTATGGTAAGTGAGAGATACAAACTGCGACGTAGCTTACCAGCACTATGGTAAGTGAGAGATACAAACTGCGACGTAGCTTACCAGCACTATGGTAAGTGAGAAATCCATAAACTGCGAGTAGCTTACCAGCACTATGGTAAGTGAGAGATTCACAAACTACGAGTAGCTTACCAGCACTATGGTAAGTGAGAGGTTCACAAAATGCGAGTAGCTTACCAGCACTATGGTAAGTGAGGGGTCCACAAACTACGGAGGATTGCTGACCATAGCAAGCCAATTACACAATCAACAGAAGATCCTCGCTATTCCTTTTCAGGAACCTTTCCAGGAAGTCTTCTTCAAGACGTATTCCATCCTTTCTAGGAGCTTTTCCAGGCATACAAGATTTTTCAAACGGTTTCTCAACTGGGTTTATCACGTTAGTCCCTCGGCAGTGATCTTCTCCAAAACATCATCAATAACAATCAAAGGTGTCATCTTTCTTTTCAGAATTGCTAACATACTTCGGTTAACATAACTAACAATCATGCATCATTTCAACTAACTAACCTCATTCATACATTGCGCATATACATACACCGCTCTCATTTATTTTGAGAAGCTCACCGCATCATGCATCACATGCATCATAAACATTGCATAAAGCCAAAACTGCCTTTTCAGGCCACGCTACGATCAAAGTGCGTAGCTCTTACAAAAAGAGAGCATCAGCTCCACAAAAAAAAAGAAGAGGGGAGGGTCTGCTTCACACTTAACAGAATGGTATTCACCTTGGGTGGCATCTTTAAGCCCATCTCCTACAGAACTTCTTCCCAGGCAAATTTCAAGGCATTTCAGTGTCCAATCATCTTCTACCTTTAGATCACGATAGGCAGACGTGCCTATCTAATTCTTCAGGTTTAACAAGATTGAACAGGGGCAGCTGTCATACCCCAAAATTTGCCCTCCTCTGCTTGTCTTCAATGGCTCAAGGTCCCATGGTTCACTCAAGCAACATGCTCCTAATCGAAGGCCTCTCAAAACTAGGGTTTGTAGTTTATCAAAAGATTGTGAACATTCAAAGCCTCAAATAGATCTCAATGAGTCTCATATGTATCAAAGCATCTCTATGTCAATTATCAAGCTTCTATTCCAAGGATTACACATTCAAAGGTTCAGACGATCAATAATCGACTATGTTGACCTAAAAGTCAACCATAGTCAAAATACCGTCAAATCTCAAGGTTTTTTGGTCAACAATAAGTATGTAAGGTTGTATCCATCATTTGAACAAAGGTTGATCATGATCCATCAAGAGAAACTCAGAAATGAACAAATGCAAAGGTTCAAATTAGGGTTTCTTTAGGAGAAAGTCAACGCAACTTTGACTGGCCATAACTTCCACATGGAGTATCAAAAATTCCCCAACCAAAGGCAATTTCAAGGAAATTTCATCCTCTACAACTTTGATGTTGGGCCCGGAATCAAGAAATACACCATTTGGAGATATGGATGAAAACATTACAGGTCCCTCTTAAAAGTCAAAAAGGACACCTTTTGAGTCAAAGCTCATAACTTGAGCATGGAAGCTTCAATCGAGATGAAACAAAAAGGGTCACTTAGAGGACACTCTGGGCTTTCCAAAATGATAAAGAACACATTCACATGATTAAAATTGAGAGAGATGTGCATAGTTGAAGATAGGCGATTTCCAAGATATGCATGAAACCCTAATTGCCCAAAACCTGATTTTTTTAACTAATGGGCATAGAACTTATATTTCAAGCACATCCATAACATATATGAGGGCCTATAAAACCTTTCTCATCTTTTCTTGATATTTTATTTATATTTAATTTGAATTTTATTCATATAAATGCAAAATAAATTAAATAAAATACAAGACATGTGAATTAAATCATGGGGTTTCCATCTATTATCATTCAAAGGCCCATATAATTTCATAAGATAGTAAAAGTTCATGTGCATGGCCTATGAGGAATACTTGTAAGTTTAGAAGAAAAGAATATAGATTTTTCAATTAAAATTCCAAGTCACAACTCAAAGGTCCAAGAGCCCAAAAGAAACCCTAATTATATCATATATATGCTTCATAACTTGTGCAAAGAAGAGGAGGACGAGATAAGGATGAAAGACTAGGGTTGCCATGGTTCCAAGACTTGAAGGAAGCTAGGGCATAAGATATCTCTATACACAGCTGATATCAACGAATTCCAGCCTTTGTATCATCTTCCCCAGGTACCCAGGAGTCCTTTACGATTGGATTGAAGATCAGCAACAACTCCAAGCGTCGTCGCTAAGACTACACCGTTTGGTAAGGTTTGAGAATTCTAAACCCTTGATTTTAATCATATTTATGGCATGCTGACGTTTGGTCGAGTCTGTATGAGTTCTTAGACTGATCCTGGGCGTTTAGATTGAAGGTTTTACGTGGGAATCACAACCCACCATTAGCATACCGTGTTCGTATTCTTTGCTCGTATCTCGTTTTGCAGGACGTTTCATCCAAAAGCGGCACCACCATCGTGTTTGCAGACCTTGATTTAGGGGGAGTAGGGTGCTCTTTCTGCATTTATAGCGCTTATTTGCAGGTGTGGAGTTCTTGCGAATCGGAGAAGAAGGCCGGATTTTACTGTTCCGGCGACTACAAGCGCTTCTGACCGTTCCACATGCAGGCGTGGCAACGTATCAATTCCTGATTGGCCGGTCAGCTGTTCCTCTTCTCTCTCCTTCCACGCGTAACTCCCATTGGACGGTCAAACAAGAATGGAATTTTCTCTCTCTGTTTCATTGGTTCATGCGCACAAGGAGGGGCCCACCTTTGACTCGGTTTTGAAACTTTATTACTTCATATTCTTCTTTTTTTAAAGTTTGGTTTTGGATTAAAAACAACTAAAACAATTGGAACATGTGGTAAGGAGGAAGTAATGGCAACTAAGGTGACCTGGGATCGATCCCAGGCTGTGCAATATTTTTTCAAAACCTTTGAACGCTGATCCCATGTATCTCATCAACGCATGCCTACCATGGGTCTTCAAACGTGAGCCTCTAGATCTCTCCACATGCCAGATCTAAGAGTCTAGAACCGCACCTCTACCAGACACCCAAAGGGCTACAACACAGGATCACAGCCAGGTTCTTTTATATAATTTTCTATTGTTATTGTTAAATTACTTAGATTTAAAATAAACTAGTCATGATTAAATAAATATTAATTTGTTTAATTAGACATAAAAATTAGGATTAGGGGTATAATTAGGGTTTAGAATTATTTTCCCGATTTATTCGATTTAATTTATTTTAATTTTAATCTTTAATTATTATAATCACAAAAACCCTAGAAAGGCTATCAATGCATTAGGGTTCGCTCAATCCCATTTGCCCAAAGTATCAAAGATATTAGGATTTAATTTATTATTCGTTCCGACTAAATCTATTGGTCGCGATGGTTAATAATCGATTAATTTAATTAATCAAATCCTATAAATTAAAATTCAAATAAATTTATTTTGCTAAATGGTTTTAACCATCTTATTGGTTATGATGATTAGCATATTTCCCCTTGTCAATTCGTTATTATTTGTAATCAAAACCATCGGTTATGAGGGGTAACGATAAATTAATAAATTAATAATTAAAATACATCAATTTGCTAAAAGTGATAATCGAATCAATCGATTAGAATTGCCAGCAATCCTTTACTAATCTGTTAACTATGGCGATCGAATCTATTGATCGTTGCGGTTAATAGTGCCATATTAAACCAGGGTTGTACGCCCAAATCTTAAAAGACACTAAACCACGATACTACAGGATTTTTATCCTGGGCAACTCAAAATGCCCTTTCAAATCAAACCAAACTGCGATAGGCTGACCAAAAAGCCTCTAAAAAACACATCTAATCAAATTCAATTCCAAGGGGCGTACAACCCTGCCCGAACTACGTTGACTCTGATTCTCCATAAGGAGATACGTAGGCACTTGACAACAAGGCGAGTCTCCTTCCTCAAAAATCTCAATTTTCCCCCTGTCCAATTCTTTAGCTATAAAACCTTAACAGTTAGCCATAAACCTTTATCTTTGAATGTAAGCCTTTAGGAAAGGGTTGAGGGTGCCTAACACCTTCCCTCGACCTGAATATAGTAACTTACCCTGAATCTCACATCTGCGTAGGGTTTCCTATTCGCCCTTCAGAATAGGTGGCGACTCTCTAAGTTAAATTTTTAGGCAGGTTGCTACAGAATGATGTATGGGATCTGGTTCCTAGACCAAAAGGATTCAAAATCATTGGAATCAAGTGGGTTTTCAGAAACAAGTTAAGCGAAAAAGGAGAAGTTGTAAGAAACAAAGCCAGACTGGTTGCTCAGGGCTATAGTCAGCAAGAAGAGACTGACTATACGGAAACCTTTGCACCATTGGCCAGGTTAGAATCTATTCGCTTATTGATTTCTTTTGAAACTCAACACAACATCACTCTATATCAGATGGATGTTAAGAGTGTCTTCTTAAATGGGTATATAGATGAGGAAGTCTATGTCCACCAACCTCCCAGTTTTGAAGACTCTAAGTCTCCAGAACATGTTTTCAAACTAAAGAAATCATTGTATGGATTGAAGCAAGCTCATAGGGCTTGGTATGAAAGATTAAGTTCTTTCCTTCTGAACAATGGTTTCACTAGAGGACAACTGGATACGACTCTCTTCTACAAAACATTTAAGAAAGATATTTTAATTTGTCAAATTTATGTTGATGATATTATATTTGGAAGGAGTTTGCTAATTCTATGCAGGCTGAATTCGAGATGAGCATGATGGGAGAACTCAAGTATTTTCTTGGGATTCAAATCAATCAAACTTCTGATGGAACATACGTTCATCAAACGATGTATGTGAAAGAACTTCTGAAGAAGTTTAATCTTTCTGAAAGCAAAGAAGCCAAAACTCCTATGCATCCAACGTGTGTCTTAGGTAAGGATGAGGTAAGTAAGAAGGTAGATCAGAAGTTGTACAGATGTATGATTGGATCTCTTCTATACTTGACTGCTTCTAGACCTGATATTTTATTTAGTGTTTGTCTGTGTGCAAGATTCCAATACGATCCTAGATAATCTCACTTAACAGTTGTTAAGAGAATTCCGAGGTATCTTAAAGGTACTACTAATGTTGGTTTAGTCTACAGAAGATCTAAAGAATACAACTTAGTAGGATTTTATGATGCTGACGATGCTGAAGATAGAGTTGAAAGGAAAAGAACTTCTGGAAGTTGTCAATTTCTTGGAAGTCACTTGATCTCCTGGTACAGCAAGAAGCAAGCTACCATTGCCCTATCAACAACAGAAGCAGAATATGTTCCTGCTGCTGGTTGTAGCATACAGATGCTCTGGATGAAGAGTCAGTTAGAAGATTATCAGATATATGAGAGTAACATTCCTATCTTCTATGATAATACTTCTGCTATATGTTTATCTAAGAATCCTATTTTACATTCCAAAGCTAAACATATTGAGATTAAACATCATTTCATTATGGACTATGTTCAGAAGGGTGTTATTTCTTTAAACTTTGTGGATACAGACCATCAATGGGATGATATCTTTACAAAACCCCTTGCTGAAGATAGGTTTAAGTTCATTCTGAAGAATATCAGTATGGATTTATGTCCAGAATGAGAAGATGAGAAGTTCTAACGTATGGATGAGCTCTGAAATGTGTTTGGATTATCTTCTTATAAGAATTTATGATAGTAATCAATTAGAAGTTTTGATTCATTTATTACTAACGCTTCATTATCTAAGTTGATTCAGAATCTCTTTTAAATTAAAACAGTTGTCACCAGTCGTTCCAGAGGATGAACAAGTGTTCACTCTTTTGGACAAGCATGCGTACAGTTAAGGAGACGCCGCCCTAGGTAACTGTGCAAATCATTTCAGTTTTCACCTTATCTCTCCTAATGTCATCTCTCATTAAATGCACTTGATTCCATGTTTTCTGTAATCACACTCATTCAAACACGTATAGCATTTCATTTCAAATCCGTCCCTTTATATACTCATCTCCCATTCATTTCATTTTTTTACATTCTCTCTCTTCATTCATCTCTCTCTTTCTTTTTTTATTCATTGTTTGCATAAACCATAGTTCGTAACCAAACCTCAGTGAATCTTCATGCATTCTTCATCAAGTTCTTCAAGAAAAGAAGAAATGACTTATGCTCATCTTGTTCATCGCAAATATGGTTACGTACCTTTGAAGACATGTTCTCTTTTGTCAATAGAACTGGAAGTTCTTTATGAATCTTCAGTAGATTTTGAAAATCTAAGAATACATGGTTTCAACACTAATGCTGAGACAATGGCACAAGGTTTGTTAAACTACCTTGAAAGATTGGTTGGACCAATATATCTTGATCTAGTAAAGGATTTATGGGTTAATGCTACAGTTACTCCTACTGCAATCATCTCCTTCGTGCTAGGGCATGAAATTGTGGTAACTGAACAATTAATCAGAAAGTTGTACAATCTGGATGATGAAGAAGGAAGCACAGGTGCTCTTCCTGGTATATTCGATTGGACAGCAGTTGAGAAAGAAATATCTACTGTTGTTGGTGTTGTATCTCATCAAACTGGTTCGCTGAAGCCGTTCTACAAAGTTTGGGCTGAGATTATTCTAGGATCTCTTTATCATAGAAAGCGGTCTTTTACCTCAACATACATCGATCCGAATCAGGAGTATGTTCTCTTCTGCATTAGCAAAGGGATTGAAGTTAATATCTCAAACATTCTATTTCAACATTTGAAAACAAATATTGAATAATCTCGAGATGAAGAATGCAAGAAGTTTCCACACTTCAAGAAGAATGTTATTCCTTTCGCCATAATGATTTCAGACATTCTGATAGAAAGTGACATGTTGGAACCTCTAAGAACTGTTGGGACGCCCAGGTTCTTTAGTGTCAGTCAAGGACATGTTCTGAATGCCTTTGATCTTCTAAGGATGCTTCTGATTGAGAAGGTAACTTTTGTTCCAAGAATATTTCCAGATATTCTGACCAGAAGGATTCATGTTGAAGGTTTACCTACCTTGTTCAAAGAAGAGCTTGACAAGGCTGTGAAGTGTTATATGAAGACGTCTGTCAAAGCTCAATCTTCTGTGGATCCTGCATGGATTCGAGGAAAAGCTCTTCCTTCTCTGGTTGAGTTGCAGAAAAAGGATCAGAAGAAGAAAGAAAAGAGATTAAAAAGAAAGGCTCTAGAAGAAGAAGCCAAGCAAGCTAAGAAGCAGAAGATCACATATGATCCTTACAAGGTTAATACCCCGGAATTTCAAGAGAAGCGCATCAGGGATTCTCTCCGTGCTTTGAATGCTACTCGTTCATCTTAGAGTAAGCCTCATCCTCCTTCTGAACCTCACAACACTTTCACCATCCCAAACACTGTTCAACCACCTCTTTCTACCCTTATCTACAATCCACAACCTCTAAATATTTTCCCCCAACACCTTCTGATATTCCATCTTCATCTACCCTCAACACAGAATCTCCATCTTCTTTAACCCATCCTTTACCAACCAGAGAATCCAACCCTTACTCTCTCCTTTACCCTGACTACCGCTTCACTTTTAACCCTCCTGAACCAACCATTCCTGATGACATTGCTTTGTTCAACTTAGCATTCAGCAGGAGGATTGAAATTCTGAGAGCTGCTCATGACTCCAAGCTGGATCATGCTGCTGTGTGTGGTTTATGGAATCGGTTTAGAAAGTATTTTTGGAATGATACTATACACCTCCAGAAGAGATGTGTTGCTAAAGCATCTGGATCCTCTGGTTACTTCTTGAATCTTGATGATGGCAAGTACCGTCATCCAATCAGAAATTGGAGACCTCTTGAGGAGAAGAAGTTCATTGATGAGTTGGAAGATGAACCATGTCTAACTATGGTTGAATGGAAGCCTCAATTTCCGGTTCTGACTGGAGATTTTCAATGGCTGTTCAATTGGCTAAGGATGAATCCTTCTAAGGAAGCACCAGTCATGGTCATTCCTGAAGTTGTCTATCCTTCAGAAGTTGTTGCTCCCATTCCTCCAAAGAATCTAGCTGAGATTCTTCAAGCTCTGGAGAATGAAGATTATGTGATCCCGGATCCAGAATATGTTGAAGAAGCTTCTGAATCGGATTTTGATGTTGAGATGGAAGATGCTGAGAATCATTCTTCTGAGGAAAGTCCTATTCAGGAAAATCAAGAAGATGTTCTCACTCTGGATGCTGCTGGTAATGCTATCCCTCTGATTGATAGCCATGCATCTTCTTTTGCTGAACCCTCAGTTCTGGTGAGCGCTATCAAGGCTCTTCATCAGAATCAAGATGTTCTTGCTTGTCGCTTGGATAAGCATGATGTAGCACATGCTGAGTTTAGAGACTTCATTAAGGAACAGAAAGAAAGCAATGTTGGGATTCATGACCTTCTGGCCAAGATAGTTTCCAAACTAGGCTAGTCGTAGTCTTTTATGTCTTTTATGTCTTAGTTGTCTCTTTGTTCTTGCATCTGTTTCTCTGCATCTTATTCTGTATCTTCTGATCATTCTTCTGATGAAATCAATGAATATTATCTTCTTCTCTCATATTGTTTGTTTTTCATCTTGAATCTTTTATGCTTTTTGATGTAATGACAAAAAGGGGGAGAAAAATGTGATAAATGATTTGATTTATATTATCAGTTACTGGGAGTAAGTCTCCACATTTCTAACAAAATTTGCAAGTTCTATGCTTGAGATTTTTTGCAGGATTGAAGACATTCTGAAAAAGCTCAGCATGAGAAGCAAAGACATAGGGAAAAGCAATTCTATATAGAAACAAGCTCATGGAAGCAAGAAGGAAAAATGTTTTGATATTCTCGTGGCAGAATATGCTCTAACACATTCTTATTCCTATATGTTCTGATGCATTTTTATGTGTTCTGATACATACTATATGCTCTGAAACATATCTTATGTTCTGATTCATTCATGCTCTGACTTTTGTCATTTAGTTTGTTCTGAAACATTTTAGGATGTAGAGATGCTCTGGTACATTCAACAATGTTCTGATACAATCTAGCATGCAATGATTCAAGAAGAAATTCAAAGCTCTGAAGTTGTCCTATGGAAGCAAGAAGCAGAAGCTCTGAATGTTCTGAAGATCTAAGCATATGTGAACGTCTCAACTGAAAGAGAAAATACTTAGGCAGGTCCTTTATTTATAAATTTCTTCCAGTATTTATTTCAGTGGGAGATTGTTAATCTCAGGGGGAGACATATTCACACACTATGTTTATATGCTTATGCTATAACTGTGTAATTGTCTTTAGCCGTCTGATATTCTGATTGCAAATTCATATCATTTATATATGTTTTTGTCATCATCAAAAAGTGGGAGATTGTTAGAACAAGATTTGTTCTGATCAATATTCTTAGTTTTGATGATAACAATGTATATGAATTTTGCTTGAGACAATGTGGTACTCTAATTCTATGCAATTTCCATTTCAGGAAATATATAAAGAGTATACACAAAATCAGCGCAAGAAGCACTGACTCTGAAGGTTCAAGTATGCAACATCAGAACATGCTCTCGCAAGACATCAGAAGATGGTCAAGCAGAATCAGAACATGGTCTTTTGAAGCATCATAAAAACTTGAGATTAGAAGCAGAAGCACTGAAGTTCTCATGGTATCACGCTAAAAGCACTTCAAGGTCAGAAGACAGGAAGATGCTCTGCACCAAGCTATTTTGACTCTGATATATTCAAACGTTGTATCAACAAAGATCAGGTCAGAAGTAAGTACAAGATGGCAGGCTACGCTGACTGACAAAAGGAACGTTAGAAGCTATTAAAGGCAAAGTCAGTAAAAGCAGGAAAAGCAAGGATCGAGGTAGTTGACAAAAGAGTGAAACATTAAATGCAATGCTATACGGATCACGCAACGCATTAAATGCTCCCAACGGTCATCTTCTCAAATGCCTATAAATAGAAGTTCTGATGAGAAGCTGCAAAAAACAACTTTGCACATACATACAGAAACGCTGTCAACTTCAAAAGCTCTCAAACTTCATCATCATCTTCAAAAGTCTCTTAGGTCGTATAAAGGTCTCACCATAAGTTTTTGTTTTGGTTTTTACAAAGAGTCTTGGGTCAAATTCAAGTCCTATCTCTGAATGAGTGCTCTTTATATAGAGTGCTCTTTACATCTGGTATGTGTTTATGATAGGATCTGGAGTTGTATCTTGGTCATCTAAAAAATAGCCTGTGGTGACTTTATCAACTATTGAGGCTGAATATATTGCAGCAACTCTATGTGCTTGTCAGTGTATATGGCTTAAGATAATCTTGTGAAAGATTGGAGTCGAGTAAGTTGAAGGAACTATAGTTAAATGTGACAGCAGCTCATCCATTCAGTTAGCTAAGAATCCTGTTTTTCACGAAAAAAGTAAGCATATTCATGTGTGATTACATTTTTAAGATATTTAGTGAATGAAGGTGTTGTAGAATTAAAGTATTGTAACTCTCAAGAGCAAGAAGCAGACCTGGTGACAAAACCCCTCAAACTTGAGCAATTATGGTGGTATGCTAGAATGGTTAGTGCGTCAGAGTTAAACTAGAATACATGTGTTTTAGTTTAAGGGAGGGAATGTTAGGTGGACATGTGTTTTGTTTTTAAGCTACTGTTTTATTAGTCTATTTGAATAAGACCCATTCTTTAGGAGAAATAGGGTTTGTTATTAGTGTCACTACTCTATAGGCATGTAAAGAGTAGAGTTAGTTATTTCCTTTTGCTTGTAAAATGGCTATACATTAGCTACTGATTAATCGAATAATAACACATTCCTCCACTTAATTTTAGAAGCTTTTTTTAAATTTGATTTCCAACAATGGATAATTAAACTTTGTAACAACAATATAAAACTTGGGCCACTAAAATTGATTTCACTTGTGACATTTGTTTGTACAGAATTTTAGCTTAAGAGGGGTAAAAATTGTGGGTAGGCCCTTTGGTGGTAAATAATTGATGCATATGCATTATTAGAGCAACACACTCATTTTCCAGCATTACTACTAACATAGTCTAAAGTAACCGGCTTGCAGCTCAAGACACCCGTTTTCCAGCATTACAGTCCATAGGTTGTCTAAGATTAGCATGCATTTTGGTAAAACCAACCTAGCTGAAACATGCTGAATAAAAAGCCATATTATTCTGTTTTCAACATGTTGAACAAGATGTCACAACATCACAGGTATGACATCGTGTTTGTTGGAGTTGATCTGTCAAGTTATGTCAGTTACTTTGTTAGCTACAAAATATTGTGGAATATTCGGTTAGCTTATGTGTATCTAAGATCGACTCAATTAGAGATATATCAGAGATATTTGTTTATTTTTACAGTCTCTATAGTTGGAAACAATTTAGGAAAGATTGGATTAAAAAAACCTATTTTCTTGGAGATTAGGCAATAGACTTTGTGCAGCCTCCTCGTTGCGGTTTAGGCCCAATCAGCCAATACTGTAACACCCCGTAAATTCTGATTTATTAACTTAATTAAATTTTTAAATTAATTAATTAATATCAGTATTTGAGATTGGGTTTATTGGAGAATTATGGATTTAGGGTCATTGGGCCGGGTGGTGAGAATTAGTAGTGCGGGGGTGCTAAGTGAGTAAGCTCATTACTAATTATTTTATGTTTTCATAAAATAAAGGGAATAAGGAAAAAAGAGTTAGAACATGAAAAGAAGGGAAGTTGAAGAGAATAGCTGAGGAACGTAAAGAGGAACGGAAGAGGAAGAGACCAAAATCAAGAATTTGGCTAAGGTAAGGGGGGACTCTCCGGTTAGCATTTCTTATCGTGTTTTGGACGGTAACATTGATTAGGAATATTGTCTAGGTCAATTGGATTATATGCTAGGTTTAAGGAGGGTATAATTGATGAAATTGCACAGATTATTGATTAATAATGTGTTGTTTTGATGTATAATTATGTGTGGTGATGCAATTGATGATTATTTGGCTGTATATGATGTTTAGAATCGATTTTGGATTTAGAATTTGTGAGATTGCAGGGTCTGTCGCAAACCTGAGAATCTGCAAAATCGCAGGTCTGCTAAGCGAAGGGGGGTCCGCTAAGCGAAGGACCCAATCTAGTTAGCTTTTGTCCAAGGTCGCTAGTGGTCTGCTGAGCGGAGGTCTGAAGGAAGTTTGCTTCTATCACGAGTCGCTAGTGGTCCGCTGATCGGACCTTATTGTGCAGAAAATTTTCCAAACATGAAAATGACGTATCTTTTGAACCGTTGGGCTGTTTGTAGTTCCGTTTCGAGCACGATGAACCTTATGAGATAACCTATGTGTTTAAATGATGTAATGAGGTGTAACTTCAATTGTTTTTAAGACATGATTTTATTTCTTGAATGAATGATGTATTGTACATATATGAGATGAGATGTGTTAAATACATGCTATGTTTGAAGTAATAATCATGTGATGATTTATGAATTGTATAATGATGATAATTAGATTATATTTGAATGATGCTAATATATATTTAAACATACTTCATGATGATGATGATGATGATGATGATGATGGTATAAGTATGTTATATATGTTGCATTCATTCATGATCATTTGTTGAGGGGTGAATCCTGATGAAGAGGGGATTCAATGAAGGGCATAATTCCCATTGTGTGGAATTTGTGCTGGTAGGGCCGTATCTTGAAGATGTTGGGTCGATCGGTGGGTTATTCCTATTAATGATGTCTGGTACCACATGCATAATGTCAGCTCATTCATACACATGATGTTCATAACATGATTGAATGTGTTTCAGTGTTATGAAGTAATGATGTATTGGTTGTGTATTTGTGGAATTGTCTGAATATAATACAATTGGGTGATTAATACAACTATGATGTGTTATTATTTATGACGCAATAATATTTTTTAATTGCGATGAGACTCACCCTTACACTATATTTTTCAGATTGAGGATAGCGGCTTTGACTTGGTGAGGATTAGCTCATGAGTCTTTGTTAGTTAGCGTCAGGTTTGATGCTCTGATAGATGTAACACTGGGGTACGTTATGTTTTGAAATTAAGTTAATAACCCTCTTTTGTTTGAGTTACGTTTGAGGATTGGTGGTCTTGATGATGAAATGCTATTTTGATAATTTATTTCGCTGTGTAAACACGAGGTTGATGAGTTATGAAGGATTATTCCCTAGTAAATGCATGACAGTGACAGATAATGTTTATTTTATTATCAATTGTGGCACCCTTGTTTGCATGTACTCTGATTTAATTATTAATTGCCGCGGGGATTTAGAAGGGTGTTACAAATACTAATTCTATATATAGACTGGCTTATACCTAGTTTTAAGTGGAACTGATATTTGTATTTTTAGGGTTCTAGGAATCCGTATTGTGTGTTGTGTTGTAAGTTTCATATGTGTGCATTCACAAACCTGTAGGTGTTGAATGCTATTTAATATATGAAGTTGTTAAGCGAGGAGAGTAATGTTGTTCTCATAAGCTTTTGAGCATTGAGAATTGTGTGTTTTGGAAGAGTGTCTTCTAAAGTTTATTATTTGTGTTATTTGTCACGGGTTGTGGCTGTGGGGATTTGAGGAGGGTTTTATACCTAAGTGAGTCTTAGAAAAAGTAATAGGAATGGTAGTGATTAGGTGAGAGGTTGTAAACGGGGGAGTTTATCTTCGAATTGATACTATCGTACATTAATTTCATCACTGGCTTTGTAGACCCCAGAGTAGGAAGGTTGTTTCGAACTGGATAAACAATTCCTTGTGTTCTTTATCTTTCTTCACTATTTTAGTTTTGCTACCATCTTGCTCCATTAATTTTATCAACATATATTTGTGTTGTGAAATCGTATTCGACATCACATATATGATACCAGAATTTCATAGTCAGTAGAGACACAATACAAAATACTATTATTTACTATTCAACAATCTATATATAGAATTTTGTGTTAACTTAAATAATGGCAAGTGGGATTTTCGTTTTGCAAGAATTCACTCAGTATCATTGAGGTGGTTGTTTAAACAAGAGAATATTATAGGTTGAGGATATATTGTAGAAGCTGTGTGTTTTATTAATTTAGGTTTCCTACTTATACACAATAAATATAAGGGTTTCAGAGATTTGCTAAAATCTATCCGTAAAGCCACTAACATAACTTACATGCCACATATTCAACATAAAATAAGGAATAACATTGACTAAGTTTATTTAAATATATAACATTAAAAAAAGGCTAAATAAGATTAATTTTATTCTCTAACAGATATAACTAGATCACCGTGTCATCAGATTTTGAAATTCTGCAAAAACTATAATTTAGAAGGGGATGTCATGGTTTTGGAAAAAGTGACCAAATTGTAAATGCACAGGCACTTGTAGAGTTAGGATCCACTGAAGACAATAATAAGGCTAGAATTCTTGTATGCTTATTGGCACAACTCGCTGAGGAAGGTGGCAAGGAACATGACATAATTTCTATTCTGAATCTGGTGGCAACTATGATTCATATATGTCTAGCTGCTGCTTCTAACCATTATCTTAGCATGGAATATGAACAACAACAATCGGAATTAAGTGCTTCTTGGCAACAACTTTGATGCCCATCTTGATTTTAGTTTTTAGCACTTTGAGTTCAATGCATCCCAAACGACTACTTATATCCCAACAATTATTCTTCCATACCCCCAACAATTATTCTCCTATCCTACCCTTCATTCAATTTGACTAAAATATCCTTAAATAAGTAGTTGATGTTTGGAAAACAAAATTACCTTTTTGAAAAAATAAATAATAATTCATACATTTTCGGAAGACTTTAATTATGATATTCAGGTAACATTAAAAAAAACAACTTTAGGCAACCAAAAAATCGTTGCCTAAAGTGATTGTCTACACTCCGACACGCTTTGTTTTACAAAATTTACACTCCAGCACGTTTTGTTTTACAAAATATACCACTTTAGCCCTAAAGTCTAAAAGTTTGAAAAAAAACTAGTAACAAACCCGTGCATACGCACGGGTTCTGTTCGGTTACGCGAATTTGGCTATATAATTTATTTTAAATCAAAATGTTGAAAAAGAAAAAAATTAGATAAATAATTGATTATTTCATATATAAAAATATTTAGATCAATAATAGATTTTTTTCCGTATACCATTTTTGGATTAAAAATATTTAATCATAAATACCATTTCTCGAATATAAAATATTTAAATCAATAATAGATTTTTTTCCCGTATACCGACTTCATTTTTGTTTAGGTATCATTTACAAAAATATTTGAATCAATAGTAAATTTCGTATATAAAAATATTTAGATCAATAATAAATTTTTTTAAGTATATCATTTTTAAATAAAAAATATTTGGGTCATAAATACCATTTTTCGTAAATAATAGATTTTTTTCCGTATACAAATATTATTTTTGTTTAGGTATCATTTACAAAAGTATTTGGATCAATATTAAATTTTCATATATTTTAATATTCAGATCAATAATATATTTTTTCCGTATACCTTTTTTGATCAAAAATATTTGATCATAAATACAATTTCTCGTATATAAAAATATTTAGGTCAATAATAATTTTTTTTTCGTATACAGACTTCATTTTTGTTTAGGTATCATTTAAAAAAATATTTGGTTCAATAGTAAATTTTGTATACAAAAATATTTAAATCAATAGTAGATTTATTCCCGTATACCATTTTTGAATAAAAAATATTTGGATCATAAATAACATTTTTTCGTAAATGATAATACAAATATTATTTTTATTTGGGTATCATTAACAAAAATATTTCTATCAATATTAAATTTTTGTATAAAAAATATTTATATTAATAATATATTTTTTACCATATACCATTTTTGGATCTGTAACACCCCATACATAATTGACTAGTATATTATGCATGAAACGTTAAAATTGATATTGAGTACATACAAAAGCCATAGTTATAGAAAGATCCATATAAAATACAACATGAAATCCTATTAAGAATTACAAACATGTGTCTTCGATGGATCTGCACAGCGGAAAGATGAGATCAGACGAGGTCTCCGAGCTGTCATCACTTCCAAGTCTCTAGTCCAAACCTGCTACTGAACAAACACTACTAAACTGCACCTGAAAAAAATATAAGTTGATTGGGGTGAGATTACTAAATCTCAGTGAGTCCTCCTATCTTATGAGTCCACTCGGATCTACAGGGTACATGCAACAAACCGAATCCACCATTGATCCGGGGTTTATCCTCACGTCCGGTACAAGTACGGAGAAAACAGTGACTCGTCCACCATTGGACTTGCCTTTAAACAAATACACATTGTATAGCAAACAAGTATGCAAACCCGCATCCATATACGGGGAATCCAAAAGTGTAAATAGAACCTCGGCTAGATTGTGGAATAAATGCATCCTCGATGAGTAACCTCATGCCTATTGTCAAGGGACTTGTACAAGCACACTGCAAGACGGTTAAACGGGTTCGCACAAGCCTAAATGGCCGTGAGATGACCTTAGCCTAATTGGCGTCATTGTCCCGTTAACCTTCTTCACGCTAGTGAGTTACGCCGAGTACAAACCGCCACCTTGACGCCTAAGCCCATCGGGAGAAAGCCTATTATTAGTCTACGTGACTTTACTAGAGGTGAGTTACCTCATTATGCATTAGCCTACATAGCCTGTTATACCCCAAAATTTGCCCGCATCTTTTTTCAAGAAAACTCCAATCTGAAAATTAAGAGTCTCATATAATCATGGATTTTTATTTCAACAAATATCCTGACATATGAAATACTTAGTTTTTAGAATTTTTCTTATACAGTAATTTGGCTTGCAGTTGAATTTATTCTTACGCAAACGCCAAATACTGTTTATTACTTCACACATGCTATTTATTTATTTACAGATAAATAGTACTGACACAATTGGTACAGAGTTAAATCTTTTTGCAGGCGCAGAATCAGGAAACTCAGACTGTACTGGTAACAAGTAGATTATTATTATCTTTTGTTTCCCACTAATTTTTGTACTATATTCCATTATTTTCAAAAATCTTTTCAAATCTCTTTTTCAAAAATCAAATCCTAACTTTATTCTATACATCTCTCTTTTTCCCAACACTATCATACACTTTCTTTCAAATCTTATTTCCACTCAAATTTTCCTTTTGTACGGAATCACATCATCCCCCAACGTCTCTATCCATCTTTCCATTCTATAAATACCTCTCATTTCTTCCATAAAATCTCACATCAAATTCTAATTCATCTCTCAAATTTCCACTTCATAATCCATCCTTTCTTCTTCCCCGACAAAATGGCGAAGCGGTGGGAAACGTGTTTTCTTATGGTCATGACCATTGCTACGGTGATCATGTCTTTCTTCTGTCTACATAGCCCGGAACACTGTGGACCTGGGATGCTTATGCTCCCAATCATCTACATGTTACTATTTGTAGCATGGGTTATCAATCGTCATTTTTAAAATTTGCCGTATTTCTTATTTCTTAAATGTACCGTTTATTCGTCGTACTGTTCAATATAGTATGTAATATTTGTACTGTCAGTATTAAATGTTGTACTATTTGTCATAATATTGCTTAATTACTCAGATAATATTTTATGTGTTTTCTGCCAGTCAAATATTCATTTTTCTGTGCATTAAATGATTTTCAGGGTTATTATCGGTAATTTTGCCCGCATACAGTAAATATTAGTTATTTATTATGTCTGTGTTTTTCTAACAAGCCATGTAAATAAACTTTCATTTTTCACATAAAACATAAAACAAAAACAACAAAAAAGAAAATTAAGTTTGACTGTTGATTTTTCACTCTAACTGCTACATCAATACCTGGACAGTCAGTCGACAGCCAAACTGCTGGCAGTACAATTCTCAGTGTTTTGTACCATCAATCAAATCAATCTTTCACAATTCAAAATTCCAAGATTTTTGTTCTAGAAGTCTTCTGAATATCACGCGATTAGCAGAGACTCAACACTGCACAAAAATCAGGTACGCTTAACTGTCTCCTACATAAACAGTCCCTGACTAGGGTTTTCTTGTTTTTACAGGAGAAACAAGTTTTTGAGAGCTCAAATGGATTTCATACACATCCATATATCTCAAAGTACCATCATACAAATTTTCAAACTTCAATTCACTCAGACGCACCGTCAGCAGCTCAAACAGTCAACAGACGACCCGTTTGACCAAAAAAGTCAACAGACAGTCAAAAATGAAATTTTTTGTCAAAGTCCATATTTTGTCAAAGGATTCATCATTTGATCATTGGATGATCATAATTCATCAAGGAAAGATCAAAAATCAACAAAACCCTAAGATTCAAAATTAGGGTTTTTGCCTGAAAAGTCAACTCAACTTTGACTGATCATAACTCTCTCATCCTTCATCCAAAAAATTCAAACCAAAGCTCATTTTGAAGGAAATTCAATTATCTTTCAAATGCCATTGATCCCATGGTCATTGCATTCACCATTTGAAAAATATGACCAAAGACATTACAGGTCATTTTCAAAGTCAACAAAAAGACACTTTTTTCAAAAGGACACACAAGGAGCATCAAAAATCATTTTGACATGAGACCAAAGACATTGGTTAGAGGACTCTTTGAGGTTTCCAAAAAGTGCAAGATCTCCTTCATATGACAAAAATTGAGGGATTTACACCTTGTTGAAGTTGGCTAAATTTTGGAAAATGCATAAAATCAACATTGCTCAAAAATGTATTTTTTCCAAATGGGGCCAAGTTTTCATGGTTCAAACATCTTTGCCATGTTATTATGGGCCTCCCACGACCAAGACTAAGCCCATAACATTTTTCATCCATTTTTGCTTGATTTTTTCTTATTTTAAGATTAAATTAAAAGGAAAAATGAAAGGATAATGGATAGCTTGTATTCCAAGCATGACTCATCAATATGACTCATTCAACTCTGTCTCAAAGCAAAGTACAGCAGAGGGAGAGAAGAAAATCAAGCCATAGTGGCTTAAATGCCAAGCTACATATGTGGAAAAGTCAAGATTCTAGCAAAAGCACTTATTGCTTTCTAGCTTAGTTTTTAAGCACTACAATGCTTATAAATAGGCTACCATACTTCAGTAACAACAGGAGAACGAAATTAGAACCATTCCTATGCTTGTACTATGCTTGTAACCACTTAAACTTTTCAAAGAAATTTCAAATTCGAATTTTTAATTTCAGTCAATTTCAATACAATTTAAGCATTCAAACATCATCTCTGAGCTTCACTGAAACTATTCCAATCAATTACAAGTCTTAAACCTCACTGAATCGAGCTACACAGGTCACGATTTGCTCAAACTAAAACTAACTTGTATCTCACAACACACGCATATCTAGCAAGATGTAGACATATATTTGAACTTGGTGTGGTGTGTAGATCATTTCTGGAACTTTAATTGAGTTTTGAACGCTTAAATACGAAGTTACCATTCTAGGGTTCATAGCTTCAAAATTAGGGCTTTCTGAAATAGGCAAAATTAGAGGTCCTAAGTGGTACCATTGAGTTCGTATGGATCAGACGAATTGAATGGAGGGGTCGCGCCAAATTTATTTTTAGGTTTACCCCTATTCCTTATTTTGCAGGACATGTAGCTACAGCAAAAAACCGTCACTAAAACCTTTAGTGACAGTTGCAGGCCTAAGCCAACGGACGGAGGAAGAAGACGAACTCGTGGCAGCCTCTCATTGGCTGCCCTGCGCGCGTTTGTTTTTTTTTAAATATATGATTCAGTGTTTTGCAGGCTATGTACACATCATGCTCCCTCGCTTCAGTGACCACATGATCGTTCCAGTCACATCATCCAACGCGCCAGACAAAGCACTCCTTACCATGGACTCTCAATCCAACCACACATGATCAGTATCCTTTTATTTTCTATTTTATTTAATTTTCTTTGTAAAATTATTTAAAAATAGTTTTAAAAATCCAAAAAATACACAAAAAATATTTTTAGACTTCTAAAATAATATATTATTTTCTGAAATAAAAATATTTTATTTTTCTTCAAAATTTCAATATTTTGCATAATTAATTAGTATATATTTATATATTTACTTTTTAATTATTCTAACCAATCAAAAAAAATCATAAAAAAATTGTTCTTTATATAAAATATTGTTTATATATTATAAACTAATTTTGTACATATTTTGAATAATTTTCTCCTTAAGTTTTAATTATTTGTGTAATTATTTGCATAATTATGTATTAATTAACTTAAATCAATTTCAAATCAATTTCCAAAATTCCAAAAAAAAAAACTAGTTTTGTTTTAAAATTAATTGACAAATATTTTGTATATATTTTAAACTTAATTTTTAGGTTTAAATCTATTTTCATCTTTTTTCTTCATTTTAATTTAATTAATCATACATTAATTATAATTAAAATCAATCATAAAAAATCCAAAAATATGCCTTTTATTTTTCTTGCAATTTAAATTCCTAGATAAATGTATAGGATGTCAAATTCATGTAAATAGGCTAGTTTACATTTCCTGCACAATCGATGTAATAGCGTAGATTTACTTTCCGCACTTTACATTTTCGCATTTTAATTTCCCGCACATATAAACTGCGTGTATGTCAAAGATAAAATTGAACCGTTAGATCACTAACTTCAAAGATAAAATATCTGAATCCAATCACAATCACACTTGCACCTCTTAAGGTAAATCCCTTCTCATTCTTTTCAAAATCAAAGTCAAAATTCTACTGTTTTGAGTACAAAATCGAACCTTGCGTTTATATCCGATGAAAGGATAGATTTTTAAAGGAAATAGGATAAAGACCTTACAGCTCAGGGTAGACCTCCTAGTTTACTTGCTCAAATCAAAACAAACAAAATTCTCATACACTGTTGTTTTTCAAAACAAAACTTTCCAAAAAAGACAATACTTTGTATACATCCAAACACGGATTATTACAAAGTTAACGTTCTTTTCAAAAACATCTTTCGAAAGATAAACAAGCATTTTGTATACATCCGCACACGGATCATTACAAAATTCAATTTACAAAAGTATTTGAAACCACATATGAGCATTCCAAAGCAGTTGAAAAAGTGATCGAAAAACAAGTGAGCTAAGCAAACTTAAGAGCCCATGGATAACCATGGATACAAAGGGTGCTAACACCTTCCCTTTGTATAACCTACCCCCTTACCCAGAATTTCTTAAAGGTCTTTTTTCTGTTTCTTTTATAAACCTTTCCTTAATTGGATAAAATAAAAGGTCGGTGGCGACTCTGTGAATTTTCAAAAATGCGAAAGCATTAAGCGATAAAAAAGAGTCAGTTCACGTATCTCTCCAGAACAGAGGTATGGCCCGGATTAAAACGGAGGTCCACATAGCCGCATAACCCCACCATACCGAGCACGCAAGTGTGTTAACGCCAAGTGAGTAAAACCCCGTACGGAAACTCACGAGCACACTGCAACGGTAGCTCAGATGCACACCATATCGAACAATACACATGAACGGGTTATTCCATTGGACTACACGATCCGGGAGGGCTCATAGACTACATAGTCGGAGCAGCGTCCCAATCTAGCTTTCCGGCCACTTCGATTCAAGCATACAAAAAATATGACATAATGTCAAAATCACAAACAAAGGAATCAATCCAATCGTTTAACCAAAACGACGGCATCCATAGGTTTCCATGTATAAAACATAATGGCATAACATTTACAATTATGGATATCACAGTCATGATAAGCAATAGATAATATATGTCACACATAACATGAGAATTATTAATCGAATGATAGAAACGTAAGTTCTCATACTAATTCATTGATTCACTAAGTGGGGTTCCACTATTGTTAAATCAAACATTCTGGTTTGGGAACCAATTTTATTAGAAAGTACACGTCGCTAGCTTTCCAACGATATAAAGTTTGCGCAATTCCGATACCCGAGCCGAAAGTTACGAATTTCCGAAGTTTGCTGATTTTTCCCTTTTAACCCAGCGTAACGGGTTACGCCAAATCCGTAACCGGTTACGGGCACGAAAAATAGCCCAGAATTGCATTTTCAGCAGCGTAACCGATTACGCAAAACTCCGTAACCGATTACACTGTATCAGAAATGAATTTTCTGCATCCTAAAGGTTCTAAAACAGTCCCAAACCTAAACCAATCCCAATCCAATTACCTATAACATTCCAATTACGAGTCTTATTGGATTTTAGCAATCTATAACATGCAATTGATCAGAAAAACACATATTCAGTTATTATCACATAAACAAATTTTAGTAATCACATATGCTTTATCTCACAATCCCTAAATCCCCAATCACACACCCTTACATGCAACACCCCCAAGTCACTATCTAAGGACTCACCTTATTAAAATGGAGGTTGAGATGATGATCATGCAGCCATTGGACTTCCTCCTTGATCAACTCTTCACCTCTAACATGATCAAACCCGTAACTACTCTCTTCACACTTTCAGCATGACTGACACAATTTCAAGCTCAGTTTTCTCCTTCAAAACAGAAGCTATGAACACGAACCATATATGCAAATCGAAGCGAATTTCGTTAGCTTTCTATCGAGACCAGAACCGTTACGATCGGAGTTACGAGCAGAGAGATATACCTGATTTAGTGGGGCTGTACCAAGGGTTGCGAAAATGCCAATGTTGAACATGAGTTCTTCTTCCTCTTCCATGCTTCTAGTTCTTTCTCTTAACAAAATTCTGGTTTGGTAGCATAAGTATGGGTCCTCCCTAAAATAAGACCTAATATTCCATGCATATAGTCTTTAGTGACAAAGATGCCCTCCAACTTAGTGGAAATCACAATTGTGCCATATGGTTCATTCATGACAATTTCATTATGTTTCTAACTAGGTCCAAATATTCCTCTTAATAAACTCCAACAACAATTGTACACATTCTTACACTTAGTAATTTGAATATAAGGATGTTACAGGATCAAAATTATTTGATCATAAATACCATTTTTCGTATATAAAAATAGTTAGATTAATAATAGATTCACGTATACAAACTTCATTTTTGTTTAGGTATCATTTACAAAAATATTTGGATCAATAGTAAATTCTGTATATAAAAATATTTAGATCAATAATAGATTTTTTTCCCTATATCATATTTGAATAAAAAATATTTGGATCATAAATACCATTTTTCAAAAATAATAGATTTTTTCCATATACAAATATTAATTTTATTCAGGCATCATTTACAAAAATATTTAGATCAATATTAAATTTTCGTATATGAAAATATTTAGATCAATAATTGATTTTTGAATAAATTTTCTCCGTATATCATTTTTTACTAAATAATATTTCGATCATAAATATCATTTTTCGTATATAAAAATAAATATATCAATAATAGATTTTTTTTGGAAGAAAGAAGTGAGAAAGTGATGAAAGAGAAAAAAATAGAGAATAAAGAGAGATTTGATAAGTTTGATAAAATATAAGAGTTGTATTATTTTAATAAAATTAAGAACTTTAAGGTACAAAGACCAAAAAACCACAATTTTAATGTGGTGGCAAAAAATCAAATAAGGGTATTTTAGACTTTTCCACAATTATTAATTTTCTAATATTATAGATTGATGGATTTTTTTTTGGAAGAAAGAAGTGAGAAAGAGAAAAAAAAATAGAGAATAGAGAGAGATTTGATAAGTTTGATAAAATATAAGAGTTGTATTATTTTAATAATAAAATTAAGAACATTATGGTACAAAGACTAAAAACCACAATTTTAATGTGGTGACAAAAAATCAAATAAGAGTATTTTGGACTTTTCCATAACCATTAATTTCTTTAAAGCATATACTATTCAATTGATCAAATTAACTAAAATGCCCTTTTAAAAAATAAAAGTTGCACTTCAATATGGACATTCATGTAATTAACAAAATTGTGAGGGCAAGGTGTAGTTTTCATGATGTCAAAATATTGTGAATCAACTACAACTTAAGTGGAATCATAGAAATCGAGCAAATGCAACCAAGACAAGCACTTTTGACCACAAGACACCAACAGGTCGACTCACACATAATATAGGTCAACCTACTGCAAGTCCCTAGTGAAGGAATTCAGGTAAAAGTTGAATGCGTCGACGCATTGCTTGCTTAGGTCGACGCATTGGTATTTTAAAGAACTCACGGGAATGCGCACGACGACCCTTCAGGTCGACGCATCAAATTTTGGTTACTCAAGTGCAAGAACAGAATGCGTCGACGCATTGCTTCCTTAGGTCGACGCATGGTAGTTTGAGGAATCCACGGGAATGCGCACGCCGATCCTTCAGGTCGACGCAAGTGTCACACATGGCCCATTTTTCAGGTGCAATACATTCAATAGGTCGACCTATGCAGAGAGCAAGCCGACCTGTCGCTAATAAATTTGGTTTTTTGCTGTTTTCATTTTGGCCTATGCATTGTATGTGGTATAAATACTCAAGTGATCATTCTCAAGCAATTTAACAAGAAACGTGAAAGATTGACTCAGCTTCTTCTCATCTTCAACCTTTCTCTTATTGATCGAGAATTACACATAATCATCTTTCTCGATCGAAGTAAGGAACGTGTGTTGATAAGGTTCGACGGTAGATATTTGTTTTGTTCGTGATTCGACGGTAGACATTCATCTTGTTCGAGTGAATATTGTTGAGGGTGTTTCTTGTATAAAACCTTAGGGTTTTTACTTCTTCATTAAAGATTGTGTTCGAAGGTTTTTGACGATCGATTCGCTTTAGTAATCAATTCAGCCGTGCATAAGTGATTGAGGGATTGAAGATCCGCTCAGCAAATTTGCTACAACCGGAGGATTGAGAAGGGAACGATCGGGGACTTGATCGGTGAAGATCATAGACATTGACTTGATTCAACTTGAATCAAGGGGATGATCGAATTGTATTCAATTTTACTGCAAGTGTGTAGTTGGTGATTGGTACATTCTATCCTTGTTAAACATTTTGCAATTAAATAAAACTTTCCTAATTTCATTTGAAATTAGGGGCAGACGTACTCCTGCGAGGACGATAGAGGAACTGCCTTAACAAATCTTGTGTTCCTTATCGCTTTTACTTTTATCTCGTCTCTATTTGTTTTCGTTTATTTCCATTGTTGAGAAAAAACTAAGGTTTGGTAAATTTCGATCACCAAGTGTTCGATAAAATTACTCAACCAACATTTGCTCAAATTTTGAAGAAAACGTTCATTGTGTGTAATATACCATATAGTGTGCAATTGATACAATTGAGATATTCGTTAAAACGTAATTCATTACTTGACATTTTCATCCGTTCGGTTTAATGCACATATCCGGTCCCCGATAACATAATCGCTCTTAGATGATTAAGTGATTCAGGGAAGTCACGTTTCAAAAGCTAAAATTTTCTTAAGTCGCAAAAAGGTGGTCTATTCACCCCCCTCTAGACCATTCCTATCGTCTAACAAGTGGTATCACGAGCTCCGGTTCATTCTAGTGCTTGATATAACTTTCTAGAAAATGGAGAGCGGTCAAAAAGGGGCGTATAATAAAGCGCCTATTTTCACTGGAGAAAACTATAGTTATTGGAAAGAATGTATGTGCATTCATATCAAATCCGTTGATAGAAAAATATGGGATGTCATCGTCAATGGTCCTATGGCTATCACCATAACCAATGATGCTGGCATCACAAGACCTAAACCTGAAGCACAATGGGATGAAAAAGATGAAAAGAATTACGGGTATGATTGGAAATCTAGAAACATGATTCTAGCTTCCTTAGGGGTCGATGAGTACTTTCGTGTGTCGCATTGCCAAACGGCTAAGGCAATGTAAGGTGCATTACAAGTCGCCCATGAAGGAACTAATGATGTTAAGCTAGCTAGAATCAATACCTTAACACAAGAGTTCAATCTCTTTCATATGAAGCAAGGTGAAACCATTGCGGATATGCAAAAGAGATTTTCTCACATTATCAATCGATTACACACTTTGGGACATATTACTCCCAATGTCGTAGCTACTAACAAAGTTTTGAGATGTCTTAGTAGGGAATGGCAACCGAAGGTCACGGCAATCAAAGAAGCCAATGATCTCACTACATTTGATCTCACAGCTCTATTCGGAAAGCTTGAAGAACATGAGCAAGATCTCATGAACCTAAACAAGCACGAAAAGAAAGAAAAGAAAGAAAAGTCAAAGGACACGGAAAAGAAGTCTATCGCTCTAAAGGCTTCAAGTTCTAAGTCATCCACCAAAGATACGTGTGATAGTGAGTGTAGTGACGAAGATGACAGTTCGGATGAAGATATGGGGTTATTCGTAAGAAGATACAACAAATATCTTCGAAAGAATGAAATTAAGCACTCGGACAACAATCTAGTTGATTATAGACGTCAATCAAAGCCTAACAAGCAAGATGAGTATAAGAAGACTAAACCTAGAGGATCTTGTTACAACTGTGGAAAGCCCGATCACTATAAACCGGATTGCCCTTTGCTAAAGAAAGATAAGACCAAAAGTAAACCTCAAAAGAAGCAACCAAAAGGAAGAAGAGCCTACATCGCTTGGGAAAGTGATAGTGACTCATCTAGCAAAGAAAGCTCAAGCGATGAAGAGGAAACCGTCAACCTATGTCTCATGGCACATCAAAAGAAGAAAACGAATATAAGTCATGATAAAAATAATAATGTTGATGTTATGTCTTATTTTGAATTAAAGCATGCCTTTGATACCTTGCATCATGAAGCTAAGGAAGCATTTAAACGCTTAGCTTCAAATAAAAGAATTTTCAAATACCTTGAAAAGAAAGTTTCCGATTCCGAAAAGGAATTAGAAACTCTCAAGGAATATATGATCAAAAGTATCAAAGACACAAGCGTTGATGACAAAGGTCATTGGTTTAAATGGGGAGGATGTGAAACTTGTCACATTTGGCAAAAAGAAGTTAAAACCATCAAAGCCAAATTAGACTAGGCCTCACAACCAAAAATCACATATGCTATTGATCAATCACATTTCAAAAATAGTATGATAAATCCGTATCAACGATACACTTATGTGATAAAAGATCAACCTAGTAAATGTGATGACTACTCAAACTCAAGATGTCTATACTGTTGCAAAAGGGGGCATACCATTAAAAAATGTCGCTTTAGGAGATTCTTGGTTCCCAAAGGCATTTTCAAATGGACTCCTAAGAGAAACCCTTTGTTTCACTCACACACAAGGACCCAATGAAAATTGGGTACCTATTTCCCTTGTTTAAATTTGTAGGTGGAATGTCTTGAGCCATCCAAGAGAAGATGGTTTCTAGATAGCGGATGCTCAAGACATATGACGGGTGACTTATCTTTATTCTATGACTTTGTGGCTAAAAAGAAAGGATTTGTGACCTATGGTGATAACAACAAGGGAGAAATACTCGGTAAAGGTAGTGTAGGTAATCCCTCTTCTACTACTATCTCTGACGTATTTCTAGTTGTGGGCCTTAAACACAATCTTATAAGCATCAGTCAATTATGCGACAAAGGATACTCAGTATCATTTTCTAAAGAAAGTTGCATAATTAGAAATGATGACAAGAAATATGATGTGTTCAAAGGCTTGAGGGTAAATAATGTATACATGCTTGATCTAAATGATGTATCCTTGATTGAAGCAAAATGTCTATCAACTATAAGTGAAGACTCATGGCTTTGGCATAGACGTTTAGCTCACGTCAACTTTGATTTGCTAAATAAAATCGTCTCAAAAGACTTAGTGTCCGGCCTACCTAAAATAAAGTTTTCCAAAGATCACTTATTGTTGGACGATTTTTTTAGCAAGCAAAAGTGACACCTTCTCCGCATTTGAGAAATTTGCCAAGTTAATTCAAAATAAATTAAACACTCACATAGTATCCATCCGAAGTGATCATGGGGGTGAGTTTGAAAACCATCTCTTTGAAGAGTTTTGTGGCAATCATGGCATTAATCATAATTTCTCCGCACCACGAACTCCCCAACAAAATGGAGTTGGGGAACGTAAAAATCGTGTGTTGGAAGAACTTGGGAGAACTATGATTAATGAACATAGGCTTCCAAAATATTTTTGGGCAGATGCCATTAATACGGCTTGTTATGTCCTGAATAGAATCTTGATACGACCTATTCTAAACAAAACGCCGTATGAACTCTTGAAAGGGAGAAAGCCGAACATTTCTCACCTTCATGTATTTGGATGTAAGTGCTTTGTTCTAAATAATGGAAAGGAAAATCTTGGCAAGTTTGATGCAAAAGCGGATGAGGGTATCTTTCTAGGATACGCTCAATCTAGTAAAGCTTATAGAGTATACAACAAAAGGTTACATATTGTTGAAGAATCCGTACATGTCTCTTTTGATGAGTCTTGTCCGAAAGTTGTCGGAAAAGGTAGTGTTCTTAATGGTGCGGGTGTCTCAACTGAGAGTTTACTTAATGATCTGGATGCCAAGCTTGAGAAAGATAAAGAATCCCTCTTACCCGAGAATAATGAAGAGGAAGTGGATCAAACACCTAAATGGCATCATCACTCGCAACAAGGCCCGTCTTGTTGCTCAAGGGTATAGCCAAGAGGAAGGGATCGACTATGAGGAGACCTATGCTCCGGTCACCCGACTTGAGGCAATACGCTTGCTAACTGCCTTAACAAATCTTGCGTTCCTTATCGCTTTTACTTTTATGTCGTCTCTATTTGTTTTCGTTTATTTCCATTGTTGAGCAAAAACTAAGGTTTGGTAAATTTCGATCACCAAGTGTTCGATAAAATTACTCAACCAACATTTGCCCAAATTTTGAAGAAAACGTTTATTGTGTGTAATATACCATATAGTGTGCAATTGATACAATCGAGATATTCGTTAAAACGTAATTCATTACTTGACATTTTCATCCGTTCGGTTTAGTGCACATATTCGGTCCCCGATAACATAATCGCTCTTAGACGATTAAGTGATTCAGGGAAGTCACGTTTCAAAAGCTAAAATTTTCTTAAGTCGCAAAAAGGTGGTCTATTCAGCCCCTCTAGACCATTCCTATCGTCTAACAAAAATAACCATTCACTTTATCATGTTTTTTCACCAATTGTTCAATTTTCATTGGTCCGAATTAAAATATTATTTTTTCCTCCAAATAATTATGCCCTTTCTCAATCTTACTAGACTTTTCCAATGCCCAGTTTTGTGTAATGTCAGAATAATCCATATAATAATGTCCTTTTGCTTAATTTACCAGATAATAGGTACCATTAGCGGTCTATTTTTTCTGTGTACCTATTAATTTACTCCCTGATAATGTCCCTTTTGCTTATTTTGCGTAACGTTTCAAAACCACGTCAATGTTGTAAAGAGATCAACTTAGGAAAATAACTAACAAAATCTATTTCAATCTACTATATTAAAAATCATGCCATATAAAATTATGAGAAAAGGGATGATGCACTGACAGTGTAAAATATTTTTACACTGTCAATCAATCACCACTCATGTATCTAATTAAACTATTTTTTTATTTATTTTTTTTTAATAATATGACACATTTATGATTTTCTATTGGATGACAGTATAAAATTATTTTACACTGTCAATGCACTACGTTTTAACTCTAAAATTATTTACTATCTAACCATTATTAAAAAATACTACAATTCTATTAAAAATGTCCTTCACTCTTTTAAAATAAAAAAAAAATAGTATTAGTATATACATAAAAATCAATATAATCACATTCTCTATTTAGTAAATTGAATATTTTTTTAATGGAAGGTAGAGACGTAAAGATTTACTCAACCAAAAACATTATGATAATTAAAAAATTATTCATAATTATTAAAAAATTATTTTTAAAATTTAGTCTCTCAAAATCATTTTTTTATTTTAATAAACAAATTGTCTTTATTTGCGACACAAAATTCTTATTTTCAAATATTAAAATTTATATTTTTCTCACGGGACATTATCATCAAAATACCTATTTTATTTTAATTAACAATTGTTTTTATTTTGAGACACAAAATCTTTATTTTCAAATGTCAAAATTTTTATTTTTTTCACGGGATATTATCATCATAATATTTATTTTATTTTAATTAACAATTGATTTTATTTGATACACAAAATTCTTATTTTTAAATATTAAATAAGTGAATGGTCAAAGAAGAAGATTACCGGAAGTCTAATCTTCCAGCACGCTGAAATAATGTATGTAAAATATTGCCCTTTCTATTTCCATTTCTATGTATGTACATTGTAACAACTATACATAACAAATATTTGCAGCTGAAATAATGTATTTCAATGGTATAGCAACAAATTTGAATAAGATATTAATGAACCCAAAGATACTGTCACTAAGGGTGTGTTTGGTTGAGAAGAGAAAATGAAAAGAGAGAAATAAGTAAGAAAGAGTATGAAAAGAGAGAAATAGGTGAGAAGTAGAGTGGATTTGAAGAATTGTTTGTTATAAGAGAAATATGAGAGAAATAGAAGAGAGAGAAGTGTGGTTATTTTTTGAAAAGTCAATTTTATCCCTAAGCTAAAAAGTATACAAAAAGTGTGGGCCCCCCAGTTTTTGAGTCTCTCTCCTCTATTTCTTGGATGCTCCAAACAGAAGAAAAAGCTCTTCTCTCTTCAACTTCTCTCTCTCCTTAATCTCTCTTCTCTAAATCTATTATACCAAGCAGACCAAAGAACTAGGATAGTTTATGTAATAGAACTGGGGTGTTTTTTCTGTTTTTCTTTTATTCTCCAATGTAGTAGTTTATGTAATAGTGCTCAACCGGTGTTGTAGTTGGTGCTTGAGTTGAGTCTGTTTCATCCTGGTCTGTATTGGCGGTGTTGTCGCTGCCGTTGCAGGTGATGGAATGAAAAAGATAAGTGTCAACTTAAAAAATACATATGTTTGTAAGAGCATCTCCAATGGTGGTATTTTTCAATGAGTTCTCCAACTATACATCAATATAATAATTAAATATTGAATCAAAATGTCATGTCATAGTAGAGTTGCATTGCAATGCAACTAGTAAAAAATTGTGGTACCCAATCAAATTAATTTATGAGGTAAAGTTGTGGGACCCATTTGAATTACACTAATAAAATAAATATTAAATAAATTATTTTGAGATGACATGGCTGGTGGGACCCATAAAGAACTTTAAAGTGGGTTGCACCATTGGAGATGGTCTAAACGGAACTAATATGATACTTATAAATTCTGAAAATACAAGTCAGTTCGTTAACAGTTATTTTGAGTGGTGTTAGACTTGTCCTGCTAGAGTTACTGAGTTTTAAGATTAGGTGTGATGACATATATATCTTTATTATCAGGGACGAATATCAGAAGCTATTATTGGTTTGGTTAGAATTATAAAATTTTGTTTTCTTTTAAAAGGTTATAATTTTTAGAAGCTACTATGGTAACTTGGTATTGTAAAATTTTGTTTTCTTTTAAAATCATGTTTTTTCTCACAAATTCTATCATTATAAAAGCTTGAAAAAACAGCCTACAAATTTTTAAAGTGTTGCTTTTCTTTACAAAAGTTATTTTTTTCTTGAAAAACTGTAACAAGCCAAGCCATTGGCATGGACTTGTCCCGTATGCCATTTGTCTTTAATGCTTTGTACATTCAGTTGCTTAATCTCTACGATTTGTGTTATGATCATCTAAGCCCTGGCTGGTTTATGCCATCTGTCTTTGATGCTGAGTTTGTACATTGAGTTGTTTAATCTCTACGATTTGTGTTATGATCATCTAAGATAGCTCTGTCTTTCCAACATCCCAAAATATCAAACACCTGATAGCAATATGTAACTAGAAGTTTCCAAATACATGATGTACAAATGCAATATGGACTATCCTACTAGCATTATGACTGGGAATTTGGGCTTGGCTTGGTACCAATAGGGATTTAAACTAACATACTGTATTTGTATTGTAAGCAGATTCTTGTTCATAGTCGTCATCGAATTTGTCTAAGACCAAGCACACCATGAGCACTTCGTTTTAGAGTAAAAAAGACGTGGAATCCAACAATATTTGTAGATATAACTACCAAGGAATAATATTTAGCCTAAAACATTAAACCATTAGACATGCCCATCAAAAACCCATCATCACACCAAGGAATACACACAAAATATAAAGCTGATATTCAAAAAACAAATTCAGCAGGTTTAGAAACTTGCTGCTTACAAAATTCAGGAGTTCGAACAAGACATAATAATTAAAGCATAAAAACAAGAAAAATCACTGCCACCGTCGATCTAGAACCCAGTTCTGAGAAAAGAAGCTCCGAGACGAGGGTGCAGACTTAACACATAATCCAAAATACAAGTTAACTAAACGAGAAATATAAATACTGAATACCATAAACTGCTGTTTATCATAATAACAACAATGGACCTCCCTGGATGAATCATCCCGCACATGTCATTTCTTCTTGAGTGCTGACTTGGTAATCTTCGATGCACTTGGATCCTTCTTCTCCACAGCCTTGATGACTCCAACAGCCACAGTTTGACGCATGTCTCTGACAGCAAATCGTCCGAGTGGAGGATATTCAGAGAAAGTCTCGACAACCATGGGCTTGGTGGGAAGCATCTTAATAATACCAGCATCACCATTCTTTAGGAACTTGGGCTCCTTCTCAATCTCTTTACCAGAACGTCTGTCAATCTTGGTAACAAGCTCGGCAAACTTGACAGCAATGTGAGAGGTGTGACAGTCAAGAACTGGGGCATATCCATTTCCAATCTGGCCAGGGTGATTCATGATGATCACTTGAGATGTGAAATTAGCAGCCTCCTTAGCTGGGTCATCCTTGGAGTTTGAGGCAACGTAACCACGCTTGAGATCCTTGACAGCAACATTCTTAACATTAAATCCAACATTGTCACCAGGGAGAGCCTCAGTAAGAGCTTCATGGTGCATCTCCACAGACTTGACTTCAGTTTGAAGTCCAGTTGGCGCAAAAGTCACCACCATTCCAGGTTTAATGATACCGGTCTCAACACGTCCGACAGGCACAGTTCCAATTCCTCCAATCTTGTAAACATCCTGAAGAGGTAACCGAAGGGGCTTGTCTGATGGCCTCTTTGGCTCAGTGATTTGGTCGAGAGCATCAAGAAGAGTTGGTCCCTTGTACCAGTCAAGATTTGTAGAGCGCTCAATCATGTTATCTCCCTCAAAACCAGAGATTGGAACAAATGGAATTTTATCTGGGTTATATCCAACCTTCTTCATATAGGATGAAACCTCCTTCACAATTTCTTCATACCTACTCTTGGAGTACTTGGGTGTAGTGGCATCCATCTATTTGCAATAACAAACTATTAGTATTTCTATAAATTAGTTATGAGAATATAGAAACAACCAAAAACAACCTTAAAGAAATTGAACATTACCTTGTTACAACAACAGATCATTTGCCTCACACCAAGAGTGAAAGCAAGGAGAGCATGTTCACGGGTCTGACCGTCCTTTGAAATACCAGCCTCAAAACCACCAGTAGTGGAATCAATGATGAGAACAGCACAATCAGCTTGGGAAGTCCCAGTAATCATGTTCTTAATGAAATCCCTATGACCGGGAGCATCAATGACAGTGCAGTAATACTTAGTAGTCTCAAACTTCCACAAAGCAATATCAATAGTGATACCTCTTTCACGTTCAGCCTTGAGCTTGTCAAGAACCCAAGCATACTTAAATGAACGCTTGTTCATCTCAGCAGCCTCTTTCTCAAATCTCTCGATCACACGCTTATCAATACCTCCTAGCTTGTAGATCAAGTGACCAGTAGTAGTTGACTTCCCAGAGTCGACATGGCCAATGACCACAATGTTAATATGAACCTTTTCCTTACCCATCTGATCTTAAGCTTAAAGATCTGCCATAAAAAACACATCATAAGCAAGGTTCAAAAGAAAAAAAACACAAACCATCATTACAATACAAACAAATAAAGACAAGTGTTACAGCAGATTGAAGAAACTGAATCTGATCCAAAAACAAATCACAAAGGTATATCTGAAACAAAAAACTTAATCATATAATCCCCAAATATGTAAAAATACAAAACCCTCGGTACTTCAGCTTAAAAATCATAACTAATACTTTGGTATCAAAGAAAAGCTACCAATTCAAAAACATAAACTATTATAACACTATATGGATTCAAAATAACTATTAAACAGGCACATGAATCTCATCAGGTTATCATCACATCATCATCAAATAGAAACAGATCTTAGGTGGAAAAAAATAGGATCCAGATTCAAAAACAAAACAGTTTCTAATGATATCAATCGATGAAGTCAATGATAAGAATAACAAGACCTGAATTAGAAACGAAATAGAGAGATATACCTTTGAAGGAAAAAGCTAGCCGCAAAGGAAGATATGAGAGTAGAGAAGAGAGTTGCAGTATTAGGGTTTATATATATAGAAGAATGAGAAGTGTTTTTTTTGACGGAATTGCCCTCTACTATTTTCGTTTGGCGGCCAACAAATTTAGAAGGGAGCCTTGTTTTTAGGGTTATGTCTGCAGCAGCACTATAGCTAGGTTAAGCAAGTGAGTTGACCAAAACTCATCCAATAAGAATTTGTTTTTAATATCAAATTATTATTTGATTTTAATCTTTACAATTTTTTTATTTATTTTTTTTAATTTTTGTATATACAATTTATTTAACATTGTAAATATTGCTTAATTTTGTATTTTTTTTTTTGGAAAAAAATAACTTAATTTAAAAGAAAATAAATGAATTTCAACATTATATTAGATATGATTAAAATTGAAAAATTTTATTCTCACTAATAAGTGTCAATGTTTTAGTGTATGTTTGAAATAAATTATATATATATATATATATATATATATATATATATATATATATATATATATATACACACACACATACTGCCTCATTTGTAAATGACTCATTTTCTTGCATTTATCGACTCCTTTGACCATCACACAACTTTTCTTCTTGGGTTTTTTTTTTCTTTGAGGTACTCTCAAAATTTTGGTGCCCCGATCTCATCTTATCCCAAAATGTGTAGGCTTTTAAGGTAACAATATATTTTTTCTTATCACTTTGTTTGCTTTTTGCTAATGTTTTGGATATGAATGACATGGAAAACTCTGAGGCCGATATTGTTGCCAAATAAGAGTGTCTCCTTATTGGTGTTACCCTCAAGGAGGTTGTTAGGGGCTTTGTATTTGACCAACCTATAATATATGGATGACTTCAGGCGAGAGCGTAAGGCATAAACTTATATTAGGGCGTATAAAGGTGATTTTGGTTGCAACCTAATTGATAGTTAGATTAGATGGTGGTTAGTGTCACAGTCATGTGTTTGTAGTTACAATCGTTCCATTTTGCCTTTTAATAGCAAAGTAGTAATGGATAGGGAGGATCAACAAAATGGCGAGGCACTTAAAGTCAAAGACGGGGCTTCTTCGAGTGGACTAATGTATGTTACATATGGCTTTCGTATTTGATGACAAAAGGGGTATTGATAATGCCTTCACTGAGGTGGCCCTTCCCTTGATTGGGGGTGTTGCACCCATAAAATGATAGGAGCTTATGAAGTTGATACATGGGGTACATTCTACCTCTTCATAAGTGTCTTTCTTCTTGAACGGGGTTTCTGCTTTTCTTCAATGATTTAAAGGTGGGGTTTCTTAACCATATGGGAATCACCTCATTGCAACTACACCATGTAAATTGGGAATATGTCAAAGTTTTTTCAATACATGTGTGAATACCATAAATTTATTCTCATCTCTTTAACATCCAAAGAAATTCGGCTAACTCATATTGGGGTCAATGTTTACTCTCCCTCATGCAAGGTAGAAAGATATTTAAGGTATATGTCGACAACATGAAAAAAATTGAGAACACATATTATTTGGCCATGCCCCTTTATTAGTATTGCTCTTGAGTTTCTCTACAAGATTCAACATGATGTCCCCTCCAAATGTACATATTAGTTCATTGAATTTTGGTGTCAAAACGACTTCTTGGTAGGATCGGGGACATAGATCTAAACGACCGTTGATTTTCCCAAAAGGAGAAGTATTTGAAGATTAAGTTTGCTTCTTTCTAGGAAGGCCTACACTTTGTTGAATAGACTAGTTGTGCTCTTTATTGATAAGGGGAATTAGGACAAATCATTATGTCATTTACTTTCTTGCCTTTTAACTTCTTGTAATTTTCATTCTAAATTTAATTACTTAATTTCAGAAAAATTAAAAGGGAAGTATCTTTGCTTAAAACAAGAAAAATCCATAAATCCTAATTTAGTCCCTCTTAGGTTGCTCTCTATACTTAAACTATAACCTCTTCCCAAAAGATGATATTATTTAAGTTTGAGAACTCCTTGATAAATTTAGTCTGTGTTGAGGAAGAAGACATCAATTTAGTGTCACTATCACTAGGCAATCTGATATCTAAACTATCACTAGATATGCTATCATAACTATCAAAAATTTAAATACAAATAAACTTACAATTTATTCACCCATTATCCATTTTCGAACTCCTTAAACACTAATACATAACTCACATCTCTCATAATCAATTTAAGGTGGATTATGTTTGTCGTAATAAGAAGAAGCATTTGTTCCTATTCAAAGTCGACTTCAATAAAGCTTTCGACCTTGTTTCTTTGCTCTCAGTCAAATGAACATTAGTGAAACGTGGATTAAGTGGTTTAAACCTTGTATGTGTTCTAGCTCTCTCTCTCTCTCTCTCTCTCTCTCAATTATCGCCAACGGAAGCCCAACGACAAACTTTAAAGAAAATAAAGGACTTCGACAAGGGGATCCCTTCTCACCCTTTCTTTTTTATCATTGGAGTCAAAGGCCTATCAACTTTATTGAGTAAGGCAGTTGCACGTGGAATGTACCAAATGTTCTCTATATCAAAAAAATCTTCATTCGATGTTCAATAATTTTTAGACGACACCATTATTCTAGGCCATTCTTGTTAGGAAAATATCTGGACGTTGAAAGTTATTCTTTGGGGATTTGAAATGGCCTGCGGTTTAAGAATCAATTTTCACCAAATCAGGATCTTCTAGCTCAATACTAATGCATAATTTTTTAAATTAACCTCTGATTTTATTGCTTGCTCCGTTTCTTATTTTCCTTTCAATTTCTTGGGCATTCTTATCGGCATTAACCCCAGGAGGCGCAATTCATGGATCCCGATTTTAGAAAAATGAGGGGCATCAATCAAGTTAAAAACTAAATTTCATTTCCTTTTCCGTTCGAGCTGTGCTTCTTAACGCGATCCTCAACTATATTTCTATTTGTCTTTTCTCATTCTATCAAGCTCTTAAAATTGTGATTCAAGAAATCATTCGAATCCAATCGGTTTTCTTTCGGAAAAGTGTAGAATCAAAGAGAATAATTAATTGGGTATCGTAGGAAGAGGCTTGAAAGCTGATATCAGAGGGAGGTTTGGGCCTTAAAAATTGCAAAATTAAAAAAATGGTATTCTTAATAAGTGGATTTGGAATATTGTAACATAAAAGGACCCCCTTGGTCTCAACTTCTTTCGTTCAAATATGAAGATATTAAAGGTCTATTGCTTGACAAGGAAATACCGCTTGGCTATAAAAAATGTCTATTTGGTCGCGCAACTTGAGACTCATGGTGGCCTCTAATGGTTTGTCAAAAGGCTGGTTTCTCTAGTGCGTATCTTGTAAGCTTTGTAAAGGGTCGAAAACTAATTTTTGGAAGTTCAATTGGATTAGTTCTCAAACCCTTAAAGAGACGTTTCCAATTATGTTTCATCAATTTTATGATCAAAATATGCTGATGAGTAATGTAGGTGTTTGGTCTTGCGATAATTGGAGCTGGATTTTTGTGGTTGACCCGACTCTGCTATCTGCAGAAGCAACTTGCGAATTACAAGAGATGGAATCAATTCTTCACCATATCTCCCTTGATTCAATGGCATCAGATTTAGTGTCTTGTGGCGAGATCCAACAAGTTTTTCAGTTAAATCTGCATACTTTTCTCTTTCATCTATTTCATTTCCTCATCCTATCTTCAATGAAATCCAAACTTCGACGTTACAATTCAGTTGGAGAATACACATGCCTTCAAACATTCAGTTCTTTGTTTGGAGACTCCTTTAGGAAGGCTCCATTCAAGAGATGAATTGGCTTGGAGGAATATCCCATTTGCAGTCCATGTTCTCGTTTGTCCCCTTTGCCTTGGACAACCAGAATCAATTGCTCACTTTTCCATGTTTTGTCTAGTTGCTAAGTATATTTGGGAGAACATTTTTTAGTGAATCAAATTGGAACAAGGGTTACCTCGTTTCAATTTATCGTCTTATTTAGTAGTTTTTAAAAAGGTGGTGGCTCATCTTTTGTTGGGAGCAGTTTATGCCTTTTGGTTGGTTAGAAATAAAACTCTATTTAAAGGAGGCCACAAAGGAGCAAATGCCATTATTGTCTTAGCAAAGAAACTTGTTGGAGATTGGCTAAGAGTTAGACAAGTAGGGTATTTTTTTTGTGTTGTCGAGTGGAATAAAAACCCATATACTATTAAAAATTAAAGTAAATATTATATGATATCATTAATTATAGTTTTTTAAAACAAAAGTTTAGTGGCTGAAATTCAACAAAGTGGGAGATAGTGGATTTAAACTCGCGTCCTTACACCTAAAGTATCTACACAACTATCATATGAGTTATGCTACTTGATTACAATTATTATAAACCAACTATCATATTAAACATTTTAAAAATCAATGAATGCTAATATAGATATTCAATTATATTGTCCTTAAATACAAATGAAAGGTAATGTTTATTATTCTAAATAAAAGATTTCAATTAATATTTTTTTTTTAACAAAAATAATATTCATTCATAAAAAAAATTAATGCAGTATTATTTATAAAAAAATTAATACAATAATATATTAAAAAACAAATTATATTATATAGAAAAACTTTTTTCTTCTCGAGGCTAAATGACATTTGTGTGCCCTTGCATCCATACACATTAAATATTCGGAAAAAAAAAAAGACGATTCTACTAAACATTTTGTTAATTTTGTTTGATTAAGTATCATGATATATAAATGTTAAAAAATAGCTATAATCTATATTATAAAAAATTTATTATTATATAAAATTTAAGGTTGTCATGATGACAACCCTAAACAAAACTACAACCTCATATTTATGTGACAATCTCACATAGTTTCTCAAGTTAATTTTTTTTATATTTTATAAAATTCTATATTTATTTTAAATATAAATTTCAAATAAATATGTTATTAATTTTTTTGAATTAATATTCCAATTAACATTCCCTAAAGTATTTACAACTTTTGTAACTCTTATTATTATTATATATATTATTAACTCTCAAACTATTTTTTTATAAATTAATTGTCACTTTAATTAATTAAAATTAAATATTTGACTAAATAATTTTAATTATAAATTTAATTATACATTAAGATAAATATTTTCTATTTATCTCGAGAGTTGCAATCACGAAAAGCTCACAGATCAACACTTAGCCAATATAATTTAGGGTCATGCTAACATGTGCCCTAAGGGCACATGTTAAGAGCTAAATGTAGAAATTTTTACTTAGAAATTGTGCATTGTTTTCATAAAAAATTTATAATTAATGTATTTATTACGTTTTCCAATATAAATTTACTATATTTAGGTTTCTTAACATGTGCCTTTGGGGCACATGTTAGCTTTATCCTATAATTTATTATTGACCGAAAATCATGGGTGTTAAATAAAAATATAAAAAATTGCGTAGGCTCTCTTTAATTTAGCGTAGTTTTACTTCACTTTGTCTTCTCTTCGGTAACAATAACCGACCTCACACTATGTTCTTCATCTTCTTTTTATGGTTGATAAATTTTTGTTTCCCATCTTAACTTTCAGATTTTAGATAATTAATCTTTTTGTTTATTGGTGTTTGACATTCTATATTTTATTCTCATAGCATTTTTAGAATCATAGCAAATAGCAATGTTTTGTCAACAACACACGTATCACATAAAGTTTTCTTCGCCAACACAAATTCACTAGGAACAAAAACATATTTTCATTTACATCATGATTAGAACTGAGCAAGGATGCTAAGATATCCATTTTCCACTTCGGCATCTACTTCTCAAATTGGGTCCAAATTTCTTCTCACCATTACAACATATTTGTGGTTAACACACTACTTCTAAAAATGCAAGTGATGTGAAATCCTTGAGAGGTAAATCATTATTGTGAGCAAAGTTAGATGCCATGAAACTATGGAATGTGAAGGCGGTTTTAGAAGACAGAAATAATTGAAAATAAAATATTGGCGAGAGAAATATAAGGAAGACAAACAATAATAAAATATGTAAGAAGAAATAAAACAAATAATCCTTTCGTGATGCTCGTGAAAATAATTTTCGTTATATTGAGCATTTCCCAAATATTTTTCATAAAAAGTTTCTTATATTTTCTCATAAATGTTTTTTTAAATTACATTTAATTAATTACATAACAATTACAAAGTTGATTCTATCTTTCCCAAACCCTAATTCCCAAAATCCTTCAAACTCAATCACCATCACCATCTTCACCGGTCGTCACACACAATAGCTGCAAAACGGAATTCAGATTTGTCACCGTCGCTACATCTCCGATATTCTGTAAGTTCTTTTTCCTTTTTCTCACTCCTTGCAGAATGTTTGTTGGAATGAGTACTTTGATGTATAGATGATATGCGAGAGAAAACCTTTATAGAGTAAGAGAATATGGTGGAGAATATTGAAAGTTAGGTGAAAGTGAAAGGCATTGTTCTCAAACCTGAAATTGTGATTTGTGAACTTAAAGTTACTACAAGGTAATGATCTATATATATGGTTCAATTTGGTTTGGTTTATAATCCATGCACACCCCTACTGCAACCTCTGTTCCCTTTTTCTGTTAGGTTTCATCATTCAGGGTAAAAACTTGTTCATCATCTCTAATCGGGTTTGCTTAGGTTATTCATGCTAATTGCATCTCTAATTTTCTTATAAATGTTATATTATTGCACAAATGTTATATTATTGCACCATGCCTGACTCTAACCCCAACGTATACAGGCTCAGAACATGGATGATCTCCGTGTAGTGACCTGTGGATCCTGTAACTTTGTGGGAGAACCTTTCGAATCGGATGGCTTCTTCTTCTGCATTAGCTGCGGAGAACAAAATCACGATGCTTTTGACAATGGTTGCGAAGAGGAAGAAGCCATTGGTGGTATCTACCAGGCCAGTCACCAACGTCGGGCACCTGCTCATTCCGAAGCAATTGATGTTCTACCAATCTCACATTATGACCCATTATCCCAATCCACCTTAGTTTCCAGCCTTCGGTTAACTAATCCCCCGGTTAAAGTAAAATAAGAGAATGTTGACCTACCTCAGTCTTCGTTTAGTCCCTCAACTCCTGCCGATTTTGGAGGCTCGAATGTTCCAAGCTCCAAAGATTACCACAATGAGATAAGGTATCGGTATGTGTTCGGGTTACAAATTATGGTTGAACTTCAATGTGAAGCTCTGGTGAAGGAGTTTAAGGTTACACCTTTGATATGTGGCTTGGTTGGACCTATTTGGTTGAGATTTATCGCCAAGACTGGTGTTTTCGATGAAGACTGGGCTAATAAAGTACTTGATGACTCTGAGACTGAGAAAGAAGGTAATAATATGAAGTTTAGTATTGCAGAGTATATTTTGGGATTTACACTACAATACGTGTATCCCTTGTTTTTGTGTGAATAAATCAATTTCTCAATGTGTTTTTAATAATATTCTTGTTTTGGATTGATGGAACATGATTTTCCAATTGTTTATTTCGTTTATTTGCTTGCAACATATGTAGCAATATGGTCTTGTTCATTAGAGGTTTTTATTGTATTGTACATGTGAGGTTTTTATTTTATTGCATTGTTTCTATTGAATTGTTCTTGGATCTTATTAGGGGCAACTTACGCTGGTGTTTATTAAGTAAGCTTGGATTTGTGCCCTTATTTACGGTAAGAACAATATGATGAGAGGATGAACTTGAAATTTGCCCTGATTTTTCTTGTTAATCAAATGTCTAATGTAGTTTTTTTTAACGCACCTAGAAGATGTCTAACTTATTTTCAAGTGCAGATTGTAATTTGTAAATTTCTCGCTTTCTTGTTCTCAGGAGAACCAGAAGATTGTAACACACGTGGTAAATACAGATCAGAACCTCACAATATGTATGGTCAGCGAGTTGTGTTTATATGGTTTAGGTCTTTAAAGAATAGGATTCCACTAGTTAGCACCATTGTTGTTTCATATTTGGCATGTCATATTGCCAGGGAAGCCATCATGCCATCAGACATAATTAAGTGGGCACGTGAAGGGAGGCTTCCATATTTATCTGCTTTTGTTGAAATTGAAAAGCGTATGAAACATCCATCAATTGCATGTCCTATCAGTTCAAGTTATATGTTCAGGCCAAAGCGAGCTCTTTTTGTTTATAAACTAGAGTCACATGCCTCGTCAATTGCCCAGTTTATAGGCTTAGAGTTACCTCCTGTTAACTTTTATGCATTAGCTTATCGTTATCTTGAAAAGTTATCTCTTCCTGTTGAAAAGATTCTTCCATATGCATGTCGCATTTATGAATGGTCGATGCCTCCAGATTTGTGGCTATCGTTATCCAAGGATTATTTTAGACTACCTACTCATGTTTGTGTTGTCTCGGTTCTGGTAGTAGCAATAAGGATTTTGTATAAAATTAATGGTTATGGAGACTGGGAGAAAAGTTTATATCTCATAATGGTAGTGCCAAAGATTCAGCCAAAAATCCAGCAGAACATCGAAAACACGATTTGGATTGTGCGGGGCTTCTCCAACACCTTCACGCAACATATAAAGAGATTGCAGACAGCAGTGGTAAAGTTTGTTTACTTGCAGTATTATCTTGTTGAACCTATATTATGTGAACTTATATTCTCTTTCTTCCTATTTTCGACAAGTGACAATATTCAACTAACTATATAACATAACATCCTTGTTTTTTTATAGAGTATTCTAAGGACTTACCTGCATACCTCAAATATTGTAAGGATGTTGTGTTTGCTGGAGTAGAACCATCCTATGAAGAAAAAAATATGATCGAGAAACTATGGGAACATTATCAGAATGAAGAGGTAATTTAAGATTTGAATGAATTAATCCATAGGCATACATAGACATTTATAGTTATAAATATCTTGGAATTACTTGCAATTCTTTCTAGTCTTTCTTGGGGTGTGTCAATGAAGCAGTTGGGTTGTACGGTTGAGTTAGATTCAAACCGTGTAGGTTGAAAATTTTCTTTCCATCATCTTTGATAATTATGTTCAGCATTTTTAAATTTTTTACTTAGGTCTATCTCCTATATATATTATGTTTAGTTTATGGGTGTTCCTTTTCTTGTTGGCCAACTACATTATGAAAGTTGCTTGGCAAAATAAATTTACATCGATGTTATGTATATTTTTCTTTCAGAATACTGAATCATCACAACCTGGAAAGCAAGACAGTTCTTCTTTTAATGGCTCGGGGTCGAGAAATGAAGGATGTGTCAAAGAGACATCTAAAAATGAAAAGAGAAGAGAATGTTTCAACGAATCCTCTCATGACAATGGCAGTTGCGTTGTAGATGACTTTCCCGGAAGTTCAAGTGATGATAATTCCTCCAAGAGTTTTCCGGATGGAGAAACCTTTATTAAACAGTTGAAAATAGACATGGAGGAAAACCGATTTTGTTACATGCCACCCAATGTCAAGCCAAAAAAACTTGATTATGTTCACTATGTTCGAAAGAAGGATAAAGGTGCCCTGTCCTAAGTTGATCATGCTGATTATTACATTTTGCTTTGGGCATTTGCTAGAGTTGCATATGATAATGACATTTGGATTTTGCATATCGGTGTTTTGAGCCTTGAAAGAAGACTTGCTTGGCTAGAGAAAAAGATTGGTCAATGCTTGCTTTTGAAACCTCCTAATATTTCTTGTCAGTATTATACTCTTAGGCCAACTGAAAAATCAGATGATGAATCTGAACACAAAACTTGAACATTTGAAAATAAATGTTGTGCTTTTTAACATTTCATTGTCTTTTAATATGTACGAAATAGTATATACATGTTTTTTGTTTTGGTGATTTTGGAATCATTTCATTGTCTTATCCATTATCACTTCCAACTCGTCGGAGATGGTGATTTTGGAATCATTTTCTTTCGGCGGGTCAAAATCATCAAAATGGAGCTTCTTCCAATGGTCGATTACCTCGTCCATGCGTATCAGTGAATTCAAATTCATTTTTTTAGAAAGTATACAAGCACATGGAAGGCCGTATGTCTTTCTAATGGTGCACCCACATTTAGAACTATCCGGACTCGTTATCTCCGCCCGCTTCGCTTCATGAAACATAAAATTCAAACCCGAACGGGATATGTTGTAAATCAATTGCGAGAATAGATTTTTTCCCTTAAACCGGTGTTCCATAACCGTCTTTCTCCGACCGAACGATGTTTGAATTTCATTGTGTAGATTTTGGAGCATTTGGTTCACGATATCCCATCCCCGACATAAATCTCCCTTGCTATCACCTAACCATCTCTTTAACACCGCATGTGCGGATTCAACTCGGTTAGTCGTGGTGCAACCAAGATGTCTTACTCGATCCGTCCAAGCATAAACAACTTTTTCCTTTACTTTGTCAAGGATATTGGATTCGACATAATGACAAAAAATCTTAATGGAAACGCACAAAGACCTAAAGTGTACCAATTTCTCGGTATACAACTCTTCGCTGTGTACATCTAAAATCTCCCTCCATGCGGCCATAATCCTATCCACTACAACACCGGCTTTGATGACTTTACTGTTTTCATCCGGCCTATCTTTCGTGCCAACCATGGGTTTGAGCTTACTTCTCACGTTGCACGTTATGTGATACCGACAAAGTAATATGGTCGATGTCGGGAAGACGGTATCAACTGCATTCATCAAAGCATTGTCTCGGTCGGTAACAATGACACTTGGCATAACCTTTTGATCAACCAAAAAAGACTTGCATATTCCTAAAGCCCATGTAAAGTTATCTTCTTTTTCACATTCCAAAAAACCAAATCCGACCGAATATGTCTTGTCCATCGAGGTCACACCGACAATCTCTAGAAGAGGAAGCCTATACTTGTTGGTCTTGTACGCCGAATCCATCACAAGAACGGTTGGAAATGTGTTGAACAATTTGATACTTTCGGGATGAGTCCAAAAAATGTCACGCACCGTAACTTTGTCCTCGGACGTTCGAAAGCTTGACACGTATTGGTTATCGCCTAATAGTTTCAAAAGTTGTTGCCTTTTCGACCGAGGGCCCATTTTCAAGACTTTAAGATTGTGTCCTTCATTTTAAACTTGCTTGATATTTGAAATGCTATCCGGTTTTTTCCGCTTCAAATCGGCAAGTATGTTGCGAGGCGCCACTTTGACTATCGATAAATCCGAAATAACATTCTTCTCTTCGCGAGACAAACGAAACACAATTGGATGCCCGTGTAACTTGGCATCTAAGGCATGATTATGAATTCCACAAATGACGCTTAAACGCCACAAATCATCAACCCTCCGAGTCACGCACAACTTAAACGGACACCCACACTTTCTCGATTCTGTGTCTTCGTGTTTTAACACCCGGTTTGTTGGTGCATAACTCCCACCCCTCTTGCAATTCAAAACGACAAAAGCTTTCCGTCTACTATTTCCATTGTCGGACCTTAAAATAACAATGCCAAATCCAAGTTTACTAGCTTTGCTACGAACCCAATCAAGCAATTGTTCACGACTAGAAAAGCTCCGATCATTTGTAAATTGTTGTCGTACATCTACCGCATCGATCATAGATTTAACATCGGTAACCAGATCGTTATTAACGTTGACAACTTCCGGAACTACTACGTCATCGTCGACAACGTTGTCCGGATGCACCATACCTAACATATGCAAAAATTAGCAAAATTGGCCAAAATTGTTTTTTTTACTTCCAAGGATGATTTCGGAAGTACATTTCTGAAATTTGTTAGGTAACTTATTTCGGAAATGTACTTTCGAACCATCACAGTTTTCAACACAGATTTCTTCAATCAATGTAGTGAAATAGATGATGAAATGAGAGATGTTTACCTCAAATTGTAGCTTTCTATGCTCCCTTTAACGTGATCAACGGTTTGAAACTTGATTTTGAGACGAAAAATGGTTTGATTTTGATGGAAGTTTTGGAGAGGGTTTGAGTTTGTTTTGGAGAAAAATGATGAAATAGTGAAGGAGGGAAAATGGTATATGAACACTTTTTTTTTCGGAAATGAACTTCCGAAATATTACCTGATTGTAAAAAACAACGTATTTTTTGAATTTTCATGCATTTCCGAAGTCTGAAAAAAAATCAAAAAAAAAAAAATTACTTCGGAGATGCATCTCCGAAGCAGGGGCAAATTGGAGTTTTCGCTGGGGGTGACCCCATAGGGAGGTGGGTAAAGAAATTTTCTTTATTTTTGGCCTTGCCTAATTTAAAGTTCATCTAAGGAGATTTAAATATGAAACCTTGAAAATAGCATAATTTTAAAATTCAAGTTTTTACCACGACCAATTCATGGGTTAATAAGTAAAATTAGTATATTGTTTTTATTTAATTTAGAATATTAAAGAAAATACTAAATTTATTAATTGTTTAGATACTAATAAATATGAGAATTTCTTTATCCACCTCTCTATCTTCTTGGTGACCTCTAGCGAAATTTCGTAATTGCCCCGTTATTTTGGAAATGCATTTTTGAAGTTGAAAAAAAGACTGATTTCGGAAATGAATTTTCGAAATCATCTTTTTTTATGTAAAAAAAAATCTCGGAAATGAACTTCCGAAATACTGCGCGTTCTGCTGTTTAAACAAAACAGTCCCCCCGCCAATTCCATTTTATCCTAAAACTCAAATATTTTAAAAAATCTTCCCATTTGTGGTTGCTACTACACGAACTTGCTCTAAAGTTGCTTTACAAAGTTGCTCTACAACCTTCAAAGACTACTCAAAGGCTACATTCAAAGCTTCAAAATTGTATGTTCTCACAAACTTAAATTGTAGCATTGATATTCAAATTAGGGTTGTTTGAAATTAGGATAATGATATAGGGTTAAGTTACTATTAGTCGCTTAGGTTGTTTAGATAGGAAAAATCTGATTTTGAAGCATTTAGGGGAAGAAATGAGTTTTCTGCAAAAATGGAGTCGCAAGTGTTTTCGGAAGTGCATTTCCAAAAACACCTCCCTGACCAGGTTCAGAAATGCACTTCCGAAGTTGACCCATAAAGTTTTTTTTTTTATTTTCTTGATTGTTTCGCCTTCTAACCTGTTCGCTTATGGATTTCAATTGTTTCAGGAATATGGCAGACAACCCAGCACATATCAGACAAGGGAGAAAGACATAGACAGCGTCGGCTAGACGCGAGCGGGCGGCGCAACTTGCATCGACGCGTGGACGGGGTGGAATACGAGCACCCGTACAGATAGATGAGCCTGGTTCCTTGTCTGGATTGAGGAGTCGGGTGGCTCGGGTATCTTCTTCCCGTCGGGAGGAGGAGATACGGGAGGAGGAGGTGAGATACCAGGAGGCGGAAGAGGAGATATCTGATGCTGATCCTCCACACGGGGAGGAGGAGGGCTACCCGGGAGGGCCTAGGGACACGTTCATGTTGATTTCCTACCACGAGCACGTCACTCGACTGTCTGGGCGGGAGAGGTATTTTTTATAATTTATTCAACTTTATTATTTAACCGTTTTTTATTTAGCTTTTTATTCCACATTTTCTTAACGGTCTAATTAACAGTGTTTTTTGTTTTTGTTGTAACAGGAAAGGCTGACTTTAAAAATGATGAACCACGCGCGGAAGATTTTTGGTCTCTTTAAACCAGAGGCGCAATGTTTTAATGATGCGATGACTGCTTCCGGGTTAGGTGGGTTATGCATGACCGGGTATACCACCATCATCCACGGCATGCAGGAGGCTTTTGTGAAACAATGGCATAGGGAGACGTTTTTTTTCCACTTATCGATTGGCGAGATGACGATCACCTTGCACGATGTGCATTGTCTTCTCCACTTGCCAATTAGGGGGATGCTGCTAAACCATTCCCGGATCCAGAGGGTCGATGCGATCGAGTGGATGGAGATCTATATGGGTATGGACCCTTATATGGTTGATTATGAGTGTCGGACGACAAATGGGCCTCATATCTGGTTCTCCATATTGAGCGCTCCCTTTTTGTTCACCCGTTAGGATGTTTCAGAAATGCACTTCTGAAATATCATCAACCCATAAACAACTCCCTTTTGGCTCTAAATACCTGGTGATTTCTCAAACATAAGCAGCAAACACTGATTCACAATATCACCATCACTGCATATCATAACCTTTTCAACCTATTCGCACATATTAGAACCTCCATACTCACCCAACCAATTGAAATCCATCAATTTATGGATCCACCTCTTCGTTGGTAACTTTTTTGCATGTTTAGATGTTTGCTACCACAAAATTCAAAATTCTTGCTTCTATGTTTGATTTAGACTGTCATTGAGATTTGGGGTTCAATTTCGGATCATTGAATTTGAGGTTGTTGTTTGTTGATTTAGAGAATTTGGGTGGTTGGTTCAGTGTTTGAAAGAAGAAGAAGCCAGGGCCATGGAGGGTTTTTGTTTTTGGAGATGCATATCCGAAAACACCAAAAAATGGATGTTTTCGGATATGCATCTCCGAAATAATTGAAAATGTGAAAATGGGTGATTTCAGAGATGTATCTCGGAAATCTAGGGGTATTTTGGGGTCTTAAGCAAGGGTCTTCACCCCATAGGAGTCTATAAAGAAACTGTCTTTCACAAAAGTAGGATCTTGGGCTTCAACATCGATCCAGCTTTCCTGTAGACTATTTCAGACTTTCTAGCTTGTTCAATTTCACACCTTCCTCTAAATTTTTTGACAATTCCCTTAGGCGTCAATCCTATAAGGCATAGTTCATGGCTTCTGATTCTTGATAAATTGAGATGTCGTCTTTCAAATTGGAAAAGCAAGTTCATCTCCTATGAAAGGAAAATCGTTCTCTTAAATGCAGTTCTTAACTTCATTCCACTATGTTTGTTTTTTTCTACAAAGCTCGAAAGGTGGTGATTGATGAGTTAATCAAGATTCAAAGAGCTTTTCTTTGGAAAGGTGAGGAAAGTAAGAGGCAGATCAATTGAGTATCCTAGTCCTTGGTGTGTAACTCTAAAACTGATGGGGGATTGGGAATAAAGCACTGTGGGTTTTTTTAGTGTAGCTATGGTCAGCAAGTGAATTTGGAAAATTGTGAATAAACAAGATTTACCTTGGGTTCATGTTTTATCTTTTAAGTACGATGATATAATAAGACAATTTCTCGACACTTCTATTCCCGCGTCTAAATATTATTCAATGTGGTGGCGAGATATTAGAGATATTGTGACTACTGTCATACCCCAAAATTTGCCTTCCATATTCCATTCACAATGATTCAAAGTTCAAGATTCAAATCCAAAGCTTTGCTCCCTCAATGGTCCAAGTAACCCACAATCAACTGGTTTGACCTAAAAGTCAACCATAATCAAAGCACAGTCAAAAACTCTCAATTTTGGGTCAACATAAAGTGAATAAGAGTATAACCATCATTTGATCAAAGATTGATCATGATTCCATTAATAGAAACTCAGAGATGAACAAATGCAAAAAGGTTCAAATTAGGGTTTCTTTAAGAGAAAGTCAACCCAACTTTGACTGGGCATAACTTTCACATGGAACATCAAAAATTCCCCACTCAAAGCCTATCTTGAAGGAAATTGGATCCTCTACAACTTTGTCTCTCACAAGCCAAGGCCAGAAATGCTTCATTTGAGAGGTATGATGCAAAAGATTACAGGTCATTTTCAGGCATCCTTCAAAAGCATTTTTTGTCAAAGAAGATATGATCAAGATAAAAGCTCCAAATGAAAAATATGTTCCAAAGTGGCTTATAGAGGACATCTTGAGGTTTCCAAAAAGTCTTAGAACTCATTCATAGCTTAAAAATTGAGTGAGATATGCTTGATCAAAGTTGGGTTATTTTTGGAGGCAAAATGTGAAATAAGAAGGTTCAAATTGGAAAATTTTGCAAATGGGCCTATGGTATTATGATACAAACTTGGTCCACAAGTCATTAGCATGCCCAAAACCATATGCCACGAAATTTAAACATTTTATTTGATTTAATATGATTTTTTATTTCATTTTTAATGATTTAATTAAGATAAAAATCAAATATTATGGTGAAAAGTGCATATTGATCCATTCCAATCAGCATTAAATGAATATTGGCAAGCAAATTTCGTGGAGAATGGATTGGTACAAGATTGATGCAAATTAGGCCAAATTTTAGAAAGTTTCAAAGTGATTTTCAACACCAATCTTGGATTCAAGAGATATTGGACTCAATTACTAACCTAATTCCCTCTAATATATATAAGGAATTCGTGCTAAGGCAGAGGGGGGTTTTTGGACAAGGTTTTGCAGCCAAAAGCACCATGAACAAAACTCAAATTTTTCCATGAAAATTGAGATTCGGTTTTGACTCCATGAAAAGCACCATGAACAAAACTCAAATTTTCGAAGGTTCATTCACACTCCCAGAGGACTCCTGAAGCGATTCAGATGATCATCAAGGCGCATGGTGTCTAGAATCACCTTCATAAACGCTCTCGGTTTGCACTTTCCAAAATTTTTTGTTGGCATTGAGTTGTATATTATAAACCGGTTTTGAAGGTATATTGGTGTTTATATGGATGTGTGGATTGTTTCTATATGGTTTAATTGTTAGTTAAGTGCAAGAATTATCGGATGCCATTGTTAGGGTTTCATATCCTTCAAATTGGGGCTACCGATTAGAGGCAATTTTAGGCCAAATCGACGGGACTAGCATGTTCATAGGATTATATATACTTGTTCCGGACTAAATGTGTGTGTTTATTGGTGTCGAGTTGCGAGTTTGGAGGAGGAAGACATGTAGCCACGCAGAATAACCGTTGCTAAAGGTCTGTATATTTCAGGAAAAAACGCAATGAAGAAGATGATAGGGGGCGCGCGTAAGCTCTGTTTGAATTTTTAAAACGGGCTTTATTTCTTTCATATAACTTGGTGGTTGTATGAATAACAGTGAAGTCCCTTTGGTCCAGTGGTAGCCTGTGCGTTTGGTTCATGGTCTCTTCAGTACACCGGTTCGATCCCTGGCTGGGATCTTTTGGTTTTATTTCATTTGTAGTTTCAGTCTCCACAAGTTCCAATATGCACACTCCCAGAAAGCACACGGTGCACCCTCAGCATCAGCCAATGGATCTTCTTCAGATCAGATCTAACGATTCAAAGGACTGGAGGTACACCATGGACCTCTCAAATGTGCCACACAGGATTCCTCGCCAGGTTCTTTTGTCTTATGTGTTTTCATTGTTTTTATTTTATTTTGTTTTTATTAGATTAAATATTAGATTTAGTTAATTTGTCTAAATAGGGTTAATAATATAATTGGGTTAGGACTATAATTATTTAGGATTACTTTCCTGATTATTTTACTGCTTGTTCGATTTAATTAGTTTTAATCAAACTTTAATGGGAAAAATCACAAAAAACCCTAGAAAATTGTTATCGAGACATTAGGGTTTGCCCAATCCCACTGGCCATTTGGGCCAAAATAATAGGATTTAATTTGTTATTCGTTTCGACTAAATCTATTGGTCGCGATGGGTAATAATCGATCATTTAATTATTTAAATCAATATAATTCAAATAAATTTATTTTTGCTAAATGGTTTTAACCAAATCTATTGGTTACGATGATTAGCATTTCCTCCTTAAAAATTCGTTATTATTTTTAATCAAAGCCATTGATTATGAGGGGTAACGGTAAAATTAAATAAATTAAAATACATCCATTTGCTAAAAGTGATAATCGAATCAATCGATTAGAATTGCCAGCAATCCTTTACTAATCTATTAATTATGGTGATCAAAACTATTGATCATCGCGATTAATAGTACAAATCAAACCAGGGTTGTACGCCATTTAAAACACTAAACCACGACACCACATATTTCTATCTCTGCGATTTTCAAATCTACGATAAGGTAATTCAAAATACCTTCGAACTTCGCATTTCAAAAACTACGATAGGCCATTCAAAAAGCCTTCAGACAACCATATCAAATCAAATTCCAATTTTAAGGGCGTACAATCCTTCCCCGAACTACGTTGACTCTGATTCTCCCTAAGGAGATACGTAGGCACTTGGCAACAAGGCGAGTCCCCCTCCTCCAAATCTTAAATCATGTCAATAATTGAGCCTTTAACCCTATTAACTATCTGTTACCTTTCTTTAAGTTCTTGCCATAACCCTTATTTTGCAATGTTAACCTTTAGGAAAGGGTTTTGGGTGCCTAACACCTTCCCTTGACCCGAATATAGTATCTTACCCTAAATCTCTTAATCATTAAAGGTTTCCTATTCGCCTTGGTAGAATAGGTGGCGACTCTCTAAGCTATAAATTTTTAGGCAGGTTGCAACAGCTGGTGACTCTGCTGGGGATTACTTAAATGGTGAATACTATGCTCCTATAGGTTTTGGCAGGGTTTAGGTTTGGCGCATTTTAGGGTTTGGCAAACTTGCCATTTTTAGGGTTTGGGGAGGTTCATCTTTATAATAAATATTTTCTTTATTTATTTGTTTTGTTTTTTGTCATTGGTTTTTTTATTGAATGTTTTATTTAAAATGTTGGATTATATATATATGCATTGCTGTTTTTTTTATGTTGTGTTAAACCCTAAGTGTGGGAGTTAACTTTGAGATCAGGGGGGAATCGAATCGCCTACGAGTCTCATTGATAACTCCACTCGGAGTGGGTTGAGTATTCGGAAATGTCCAAAACGAGGCTTGACTTTGTTGAGGGCAGGACTGGATAATCAGCTGATCTCTCTGGGAACCTACCCCAAAAATTCGAACCTCATTGGATAAAACGAGTTGTTCTAAAATCCGAAGAGACAAAAAGTCTCGGAGGCTACGAGCGACCCCATGAGACCTTCTAGAACCCCCCATAAAAGGGTAGGCTCCCTAGAGCTGCTACGTCGAACCTATGAACTTATGAACCTAGGGCCTATGTGATTATGTGCTATATGTATATATATATGTGTTGATCATTATTTTTTTATTATTTCTTTTTCCATTCATCATACATCATGGGCATTCTTGCATCATATTTTATTCAAAAAGAAAGAAAAAGGATATCATGCATGGCATACACATCATTTTCATGGCATTAAGAGAAGATTTCTCTTCTATCCCCAGAACAAGGCATCATTGGGAAGGATAACCTAACATCCCGACCGTCTTATCAAACAAGATTTTAGCAAAAGAGATCAATGAATCAGCTGGAACAGAATCAAGCCGCTCTTCGCGAGGAGGTGGATCAACTAAAGGTTAGTATGGAAGAAGTTAAAGGAGGTATGACTCAAATGCTAGGATTCATGAAGGCCCTCCTGGATAAACAAGAAAAAGCAAAAGAGGTTCAGTCTGGGGATACCCTGGTTCAGGATGAGATCCCTAACGACGAAAACCCGCTGCTAGGATTTGTTTCAGGCTTTGGCCCAGCTAAGGACAAACCTCAGGTCCGATCTGTCAGGAGAGCTATCCAGTTCCAAGAGAAAGGAGAGACCTCCCAAGAAGGAATTGTCCCCACTCCACAAACGAAAGGGACAACCCGCACAGTTCGCATTCCTGCTAGCAATGTCCCTAGGGATGATGATTACCTGGATCTACAATACGGAGTGCAAGAGGTGGACAACACAGACCAAGCACCCCAGACGCAACAGTCTAATCCCAACTCTAGGGAAGACTCCAAGGACAGTGAACAAATCAAGGCGCTAGAAGAAAGACTAAAAGTGGTAGAAGGATAGGATGTCTTCGACGTGGATACCTTCCAAATGAGCTTAGTCGTAGACTTGACTATCCCACACAAATTCAAGATTCCCGACTTCGAGAAATACAAAGGGCTCACGAGTCCGAGGAATCACTTGCGCATGTATGTGCGAAAAATGACTGCTTATGCTCACGATCAAAAGCTAATGATACACTTCTTCCAAGAGAGTTTAAGCGGGGCGTCTATTGACTGGTACATGCAACTGGAGAAATCCTATATCCGAAGCTGGAATGATCTTGCTAACACATTCTTGAAGCAATACAAGTACAACCTGGACATGGCACCCAATCGGATGCAATTACAGAATATGTCGCAGAAAAAGGGTGAATCATTCAAGGAGTATGCCCAAAGGTGGAGGGAAATGGCTTCTCGAGTCCAACCTCCCCTAATGGAAAAAGAACTGGTGGACATATTTATAAGCACTTTGCAAAGACCGTACTACGACAAGATGGTCGGAAGCATATCTTCAGGGTTCTCGGACTTGGTAGTCATTGGTGAGAGAATTGAAGATGGAATCAAAAATGAGAAGATACAAGTGGCACCCTCAGGTTCCTATCACACGAAGAAGTCATATGACAGAAAAAAGGAATCCAACACTGTGGGGGAAATCATGGGTAATCAGACCCCAGTATTACAGCAAAGGGATCAACAAAAGCAACAGGGTGGCCAACGCACCTGGAGGTCCAAGCCAAAACGATCATTCACCCCGTTGTACATGCCACTGTCTCAAGCTTTGCAACGTCTGCTCAGTCAGAACTTGGTAACTCTGCTACCTCCATACTCAGCTCCAGCTAATCCCGCTACTGGGTACGAGCATCATGCTAGGTGCGCTTATCATTCAGATAGTCCTGGCCATGATACAGAGGATTGTGGGCCATTGAAGCACAAGATCCAAGATTTGATTGAAGAAGGGCTCATCGAGTTCGAAGATCCTCGCAAGTCTAATGCCATAGGTGGCTAGAAGAAGGATTTCTTAGATCTTTAGTTTTGTTTTCATTTGCAATTTCTTTCCGTTTGTTTAAACATTAGTCTTACGACATATGCGGTGTACTTTACAATAATCATTAATGCATTGCGTATGTTTGTCTTGATTTATTCCTAGTGTTCTCACTATATTTAAAACTGTGTTTTTACTCGGTTTTCTCATTTGTGATATTCAACTCTCGTTAAGAGTCGTACACCTTTAGAGGGAGAATGACGAAAACGATACCACAATTTCATACACTACGCTTTCGAACAGACCGTGTTGACGATGTACAAGCATTGTTTCAATTCCTAAATAATGGAGAAATAAGGATGTTAATCCCTCGTCAACCCTTTTGAGCCTAAAGAAGTAGGAGTTTTCCTTCATATAAAATAAAACCCTTTATACATAACCTGGGGTAGGGTAGCTGCTCAGTTAACTTAATTATTCCAAGCTGTTCCTTTGAACATAATCACCGATGGTTCTCCGTCACCATTAAGTCCGGCAGTCAATGTCCGCAAAGAAAAAGAAAGCAATGCAAGGGCCTGCTAAGTCAAAACCTATTAAGAAGACTTAGGAAAAATTGGGGCATCCCGCTGACTGTAGTTTTAAAACGAACAGTTCAGGCAAAAGTTAGGGATAACAAAGTCGAAAAGAGGTCATTACATACCCTCACAAAAGAAAATATTACAAGAAAGGAGGATGACTGCCTTTGCAAAATAAACTTCTGATTTTTAAACCATCAAAAATATCAACATTCCCAAAGTCTTTTTGGAGCTTAAACACATAGCTAACTGAGCATAGGACCGGAGGACATCACGAAGAGGGGGATGGGTACAAATAAACTTTGAGCCACTATCCTTGTTTCTTATTACCGTGAACCAGGCCACGTTACAACCCTTAAAAGTCCTAACTGAAGCATGGTTAGTTCGAAAGCATACTGTTACCAAAGGTATCCCGACTCCTTAAGGTCTACTATAACTCTTGAGTTGATATCACTTTCTTACAAAAAAAACTTTGTTTTACTCAAAAAATGTTTTTAAACTTTCAAGACAGACATATGCATTCGCATCTTACGAATTTCATTACAAAGTACACTTGTCTATGTGGATTCAGATGTTTAAACATCAGGGAGAAGTTGCATGGGGCATGGCTAATGGCTAAAAATCCTACTGACTGACGAAGTAGCTTTAAAAACTCGTCAAAAGAAGAAACATCCCTTACGCATGACTGGGATGGCTAATGTGTACATATGACATAACTCGTCATTATACCATTTACATGGGGCAAATCTAATCAAGATCCATAGAATCTCTCAAAGACGCTGAATAGCCCATGGGGCAAGCCCATTACCTGGGGGCACGTTGCAAAGGTCACTCAGTATCAGATGATGTTAATGCCACTCTCACATCCTTTCCAGGAACCTTTATAGGATATTTCTCAATCTGTCCATATAGTCTTCTTTAAGACATGTTCAAATACTTTTTACCCTTTCTAGGAGCCTTTTTCAGACAGTCTTTTAAAGACCCACCTTCTTATCCTTTCTATTTTCAAACCCTTTCAGACAATCTTCTCTAAGACATATTCCTTTCCAAGAACCTTTTCTAGGTAGTCTTCTGTAAGATATCTCTTAACGTTTTTCAGTTAGTCTTTTAAGACATATTCAAACTTCTCTTATGCTTTTAAGAACCTTGTCAAACTTTGTTTAAAGTACAGAGTCTTCTCTAAGATAGCTTACCATCCTTTCTAGGGTGATCTTCTTCAAGATGTTTTTCCTAAGTTTTGTTTAAAACCCCACATTCCTTAAAACAGTCTCTATCCTCTATAGGAATATTTTTGACCCTCTGCACAAACACATCCCTTTGAGTTTTGTTTAAAGCGCAATCTTGGTTAAAACAATTTCCCATTATTCCCAAGGACCTCTTCAGGTAGTCTTATAGAAGACATCATCTCATTCTGAGTACTCAGCAAATCACTGTCCGTCAGCATGCGACCGAAATGCATGACTCATTCTGAAAAGCATCTGCTTCACATTCAAATCAACAGTTAGCATCGAGGAGACCTCAAAATTGGTCTAATCTAAGACGATCATTCCTAATAAAGACCCTTGAATGAGGAAACCACATTCAGAGGGTTTTCCTAAAACAGGGGCATACAACCAAGGATCCTATGGACTAGGGGCATATCTTTCAAGAATTCAAACACTGGGGCAATGCATATCGGGCAAGACATGGTGAAACTCGAGTTCCCTCTAAAGGTCCCTCCTTCAGATTAAGGGGCACGTCTCTCAAAATTTCTGATATTCAGAAAGTCACACTAGTGTCACACAAGGAGCATTGTTGCGTAATTGATCTTCCCACGCCTGTACTATTTACATCTCGCAGTGCGGGATCGGCATACATGCATAATTCTCATTTATTTTGAGAATCTCATTACATGACACATGCATCATGACATTGCATAAAATTAACACTGCCTTTTCAGGTCACTTCATAATCAAGAGGATGTTATCATCAAATTACAGCGCAAATACGATCGTATCAACGATTCAATCTCAACATATACAATTCTAATACCTCATTCCAAGTCTTTCTTCAAAGGCAATCCAGAAGCAATCTAAGAATTTCTCACCTCTCCAGGTAGTCTTGTCCAAGACAATTATCCTAACCTTTCCAAGCAGTCTTGTGTAAGACGTATCCTGAACCTTTCTAGGTAGTTTTGTTTAAAACGTCTCACGGCCTTTATAGGAACATGTCTAGGTAGTTTTGTTTAAAACATATCATGCCCTTTATAGGAACCGGTCCAGGTAGTTTTGTTTAAAACATTTCATGTCCTTTATAGGAACCTTTCTAGGTAGTTTTGTTTAAAACGTATCGTGCCCTTTATAGGAACCTTTCTAGGTAGTGTTGTTCAAAACATATCTTATCCTCTCCAGGAGCCTTTTCTAGGTCAGTCTTGTGTAAGACATATCTAAGCTACCCTTATAGTCTTATTTAAGGCGTATCGTATCATTCCCGGGAACCTTTCTAGGTTAGTCTTGTATAAGACGTATCCTAATCTCTCTAGATAGTCTTGTTAAGACGTTCATATCCTTTATAGGAACCTGTGTAGGTAGTCCTGTTTAAGACATATCATGCCTTTCTAGGTAGCCTTCTTAAAATGTTTATCCAATCTTTTATAAGACACACTTAGTTCTTTTAAAGAATTCCTCAGTTAGTCTTCTCCAAGACATTCTTCCTAAGCATTGTTCAAAGCCTAAGCTTCTTCGCATCAACCTTCGATACACCCTATTCAGGAACCTCTTCAGGTAGTCTTATGTAAGACATTACTTCCTCTCTCCTCAGATACAATCAAATGATCCAGGTCTGAAAAGCATATGCTTTAGACAAGTACCCTGCCAGGCAAATAGGTCTATAAGCCCATCTCCCACAGAACTCCTTCCTTACGCAAGCAAATTTCAGGGCATTTCAGTGTCCAATCATCTTCTACCTCTTCAGGTTCGATAAGATTGAACAGGGGCAGCTGTCATACCCCAAAATTTGCCTTCCATATTCCATTCACAATGATTCAAAGTTCAAGATTCAAATCCAAAGCTTTGCTCCCTCAATGGTCCAGGTAACCCACAGTCAACTGGTTTGACCTAGAAGTCAAACATAATCAAAGCACAGTAAAAAACTCTCAATTTTGGGTCAACATAAAGTGAATAGGAGTATAACCATCATTTGATCAAAGATTGATCATGATTCCATTAATAGAAACTCAGAGATGAACAAATGCAAAAAGGTTCAAATTAGGGTTTCTTTAAGAGAAAGTCAACCCAACTTTGACTGGGCATAACTTTCACATGGAACATCAAAAATTCCCCACTCAAAGCCTATCTTGAAGGAAATTGGATCCTCTACAACTTTGTCTCTTACAAGCTAAGGCCAGAAATGCTTCATTTGAGAGGTATGATGCAAAAGATTATAGGTCATTTTCAGGCATCCTTCAAAAGCAGTTTTTTGTCAAAGAAGATATGATCAAGATAAAAGCTCCAAATGAAAAATATGTTCCAAAGTGGCTTATAGAGGACATCTTGAGGTTTCCAAAAAGTCTTAGAACTCATTCATAGCTTAAAAATTGAGTGAGATATGCTTGATCAAAGTTGGGTTATTTTTGGAGGCAAAATGTGAAATAAGAAGGTTCAAATTGGAAAATTTTGCAAATGGGCCTATGGTATTATGATACAAACTTGGTCCACAAGTCATTAGCATGCCCAAAACCATATGCCACGAAATTTAAACTTTTTATTTGATTTAATATGATTTTTTATTTCATTTTTAATGATTTAATTAAGATAAAAAATCAAATATTATGGTGAAAAGTGCATATTGATCCATTCCAATCAGCATTAAATGAATATTGGCAAGCAAATTTCGTGGAGAATGGATTGGTACAAGATTGATGCAAATTAGGCCAAATTTTAGAAAGTTTCAAAGTGATTTTCAACACCAATCTTGGATTCAAGAGATATTGGACTAAATTACTAACCTAATTCCCTCTAATATATATATAAGGAATTCGTGCCAAGGCAGAGGGGGATTTTTGGACAAGGTTTTGCAGCCAAAAGCACCATGAACAAAACTCAAATTTTTCCATGAAAATTGAGATTCGGTTTTGACTTTATGACCATCCTCAGAGGATTTCGAAGGTTCATTCACACTCCCAGAGGACTCCTGAAGCGATTCAGATGATCATCAAGGCGTATGGTGTCCAGAATCACCTTCATAAACGCTCTCGGTTTGCACTTTCCAAAAGTTTTTGTTGGCATTGAGTTGTATATTATAAACTGGTTTTGAAGGTATATTGGTGTTTATATGGATGTGTGGATTGTTTCTATATGGTTTAATTGTTAGTTAAGTGCAAGAATTATCGGATGCCATTGTTAGGGTTTCATATCCTTCAAATTGGGGCTACCGATTAGAGGCATTTTTAGGCCAAATCGACGGGACTGGCATGTTCATAGGATTATATATACTTGTTCTGGACTAATTGTGTGTGTTTATTGGTGTCGAGTCGCGAGTTTGGAGGAGGAAGACATGTAGCCACACAGAATAACCGTTGCTAAAGGTCTGTATATTTCAGGAAAAAACGCAATGAAGAAGATGATAGGGGGCGCGCGTAAGCTCTGTTTGAATTTTTAAAACGGGCTTTATTTCTTTCATATAACTTGGTGGTTGTATGAATAACAGTGAAGTCCCTTTGGTCCAGTGGTAGCCTGTGCGTTTGGTTCATGGTCTCTTCAGTACACCGGTTCGATCCCTGGCTGGGATCTTTTGGTTTTATTTCATTTGTAGTTTCAGTCTCCACAAGTTCCAATATGCACACTCCCAGAAAGCACACGGTGCACCCTCAGCATCAGCCAATGGATCTTCTTCAGATCAGATCTAACGATTCAAAGGACTGGAGGTACACCATGGACCTCTCAAATGTGCCACACAGGATTCCTCGCCAGGTTCTTTTGTCTTATGTGTTTTCATTGTTTTTATTTTATTTTGTTTTTATTAGATTAAATATTAGATTTAGTTAATTTGTCTAAATAGGGTTAATAATATAATTGGGTTAGGACTATAATTATTTAGGATTACTTTCCTGATTATTTTACTGCTTGTTCGATTTAATTAGTTTTAATCAAACTTTAATGGGAAAAATCACAAAAAACCCTAGAAAATTGTTATCGAGACATTAGGGTTTGCCCAATCCCACTGGCCATTTGGGCCAAAATAATAGGATTTAATTTGTTATTCGTTTCGACTAAATCTATTGGTCGCGATGGGTAATAATCGATCATTTAATTATTTAAATCAATATAATTCAAATAAATTTATTTTTGCTAAATGGTTTTAACCAAATCTATTGGTTACGATGATTAGCATTTCCTCCTTAAAAATTCGTTATTATTTTTAATCAAAGCCATTGATTATGAGGGGTAACGGTAAAATTAAATAAATTAAAATACATCCATTTGCTAAAAGTGATAATCGAATCAATCGATTAGAATTGCCAGCAATCCTTTACTAATCTATTAATTATGGTGATCAAAACTATTGATCATCGCGATTAATAGTACAAATCAAACCAGGGTTGTACGCCATTTAAAACACTAAACCACGACACCACAAATTTCTATCTCTGCGATTTTCAAATCTACGATAAGGTAATTCAAAATACCTTCGAACTTCGCATTTCAAAAACTACGATAGGCCATTCAAAAAGCCTTCAGACAACCATATCAAATCAAATTCCAATTTTAAGGGCGTACAACCCTTCCCCGAACTACGTTGACTCTGATTCTCCCTAAGGAGATACGTAGGCACTTGGGAACAAGGCGAGTCCCCCTCCTCCAAATCTTAAATCATGTCAATAATTGAGCCTTTAACCCTATTAACTATCTGTTACCTTTCTTTAAGTTCTTGCCATAACCCTTATCTTTGCAATGTTAACCTTTAGGAAAGGGTTTTGGGTGCCTAACACCTTCCCTTGACCCGAATATAGTATCTTACCCTAAATCTCTTAATCATTAAAGGTTTCCTATTCGCCTTGGTAGAATAGGTGGCGACTCTCTAAGCTATAAATTTTTAGGCAGGTTGCAACAACTACAACAGGTTTCGACTGAAGATAATGTTGCTGATACGATCACCAAGACATTGTCAAGTTGCAAATGTTTCCACTGTATGCAGTTGATAAAACTGCATGAAGAAAGCTAGTTTGTTCCTTTGATGTTGTAGAGTTTGTTCCAAGGTGGAGATTTATGGTAATTTGATTGAACTCTAGTCTTGACAAGGATTGATTCGACAAAAGTCGAAGTCTTACATACTGTAGTTGAAGTTCGTTCAAGCGTGTAGTTGTAGAAATATGTTATGTTGTTAGCATGTCGAATTGGGCCAGTCTGTTAGCTCAATTGTTTAAGTTAGCTTCTTACTTAACTTAGCTTAGTAGTAGTCTATAAATAGATTAGTTCTCTCGGGTTTTTGTGAAAGAATTGGTTGTTATTATTCACTTGTAATCATTTAACCTTAATAAAGAAAGTGAATATTAAAACAGTTATAACCAATTATGGTTTCTTCTTCTTCCATCTCCTATCTCTTTCATAACACTGAATGGTTTCTTATGTTTGTTCAAGAAACTCAATCTTTCTCATAGTTTAAATTTGTTCTTGATAATGCTCGTTACAACAAGAAGGATCATGGGTATAACCTATGAAAAAACTCACATCAATAGTGGAAACTCTAAAAAATAAATTATTAGGGAGAGGAGTAGGTGAAATGGTTAGGCTGAACTTCTATAGCTATCTTCTAGTGCAATTCTCTTAACATTTATCTCTTTATATTTTAACTATTTATTTATTTCCGCCGTGTTTTCATCTTTTCTTTAATATGATTTCCTTTTCTTTAATATGATTTCCTTTTCTTTATTTATTTTAATGTATATTCATTATTTGGTTTACAATTCCACACACACACACAATTTGATGAAAAAGATGTTAAACATTGTCTCTGTAGGTATTGTTTACATATGAAAGCAAGTAATATATATTTATAATTAAACATTAATGATTTTTAGTGAATAATAGTTTGTTATTATTACAAGTGTTTTTATATTTCATTCGACTTATAGGTATTTAACAAACACACATCATTCACAAATGAAGACTTATATGACATCCAATTATGTTTAGACAACTTGTTTTCTTGAGTTTTATGAGTCTACACGCTGATTTATGGTCTCTGTTAGTTGTTGCCTTGTTTGTTGAACCATTTGATATGTTTGAGTGTTGTTGTAAAAAATTGAATATGTATTGTTTGAGTCACTCTGAATATGTTTGTGTAGCTTATCCGATGTAAAAAAAAAAAAAACACTTTCCTAACACCCTACATTACCTCTAACAATCAAAAGGAGGTAAAATACCTTTCCCAATCGAGATAAAAAGTTTTTTTTTCGTAATAGTGGGAGTTATTCTTTCACAAGAGATACATATGTTCTTCCCTTAATCACAATTTTCATCTTCTTCGTCTCGCCCTAGGTCCCATCATTTCGAACCGCGAAGACTTATCTTTTTTATCATTCAATTTTTGGTGCGTCTTTTAATTGAAACACGTATTATTCTTCATCATAATTTTCATCCATGAAAAAGTCAAATCAATGTTCTAAATATTAAAATATTGTAAAAATAAAATCAACATATTAAAGAGCAAATATCATCTTTGAATTGCATATTATATTTTATAAAATAATTGAATTACTATAAGTATTATTATTATCTTTATAAATTTTACATTTTAGTAGAAATATATAGTTTTGACTAAAATAAAAAACACATATATTATTATTTTTAATTATAAATTGCTATATCAAAACAAATAAATATATAAAAAAAATGGTCTCACATAAATTTCTATATACATAAAAAATACATGGATTAGATAACAAAAATCTCTTTACGTTTAACCAAAGATTCTTGGGTTCAAATACAATTTTGGAAATGTTGTACAAATTAGTCATTCTCGACTCAAGAGATTAGTCTTTCCATTTAACATGATACTCATTTCATATAAAAAATTATATTTTTTTCTATGATAAATAAATGTGTAGTTTACTTATTATCATTATTGGTTCACACACTTATGCACTTACTCGATCACAAAGTAAATATTAAAATCCCTAATTTATTTTTATAATGAATTATTGTCCTTCATTTATAAATTGATCCTTCATTAGTATTATGTGAATATGATAGGAATGATGATTGAAATGCTCCACAAAAAGGATTAAGGAAGCCATGCATGAAGGTAAACGGAGGTCAAGATTCAGACCTAATTCATTGAACGAACCACGGGTAAAGGAATTCCTTGTGAAATAGTGCAAAATTGCTTGACAAACACACATTTAATCAACGATTGAAAGGTTGCCCAAAACTTTCTTTGGTGCGAAGTAAGTTCAATCTGCCTAGCGAGCCATTTAAAATTTTTACTTATACATCAAACCACAAATTTTCTTCTTCTTTTCTTCTATTTTAGACAACACATTTTAAAATTGGCATGAAAGATTAGGCAATACATTTCAGTTCAAGGGAACAAATGTTTAAACATCTCCTTTATCTTGTACATTAGTTACTCAACCATTGCCATATATTTTGGACATATACATATATGACTTAATGTTGCGAGCCTTCCCTATACAGTTTTATGTCACACTTTCTATGCGTTTAACTATGGTTTTAAATTACAATCTGCAAGTGCAATTGTGGCTGCAATATTGCTGATGCGGTAGCCTCCACAAGCGCATCAGACCAAAATGTTAAGGTGAACTAAAACCATGATGCTGACCGCAATTTAAAATCACATGAGACAATTTCACACATGTTTCTTCAAGTATTTTCTTTGAAATTCAAAATTTTAGGACCTAAAAATTCAATTTACTTCCTTAGTAGTAAATAATCTTATCATTAAGTATTTTCTAACGGTATATTTCAAATACCTCTCAATTAAAATTCTCGCTGCAACGGCCCTAAAACACATTGTAGCAACTGCAATGATCGCAATTGCAACACCCACAACCACAATCACACTTGCAATTTAAAATCATGGTTTAGACGACAAATAATCACTTGTAGCATGTTTTTGTTCAGCGCACAATGTTGTGTTGTAGACAATATTTTTCAAACATATTTCTATTCATGATTTACTAATATTGTTTAAATTAAATAAACTTTAATTAAACAATTTTAACTTGAATAAAAGAAATGTAAAACAAATTACATATAACATGATAACTAGTCCAAAAAGCTAAATAAAAAGTTATTATAAAGCAAAGTTAATTAATTACTCATTCTATTGGTTAAAGTGGCGCAATCAAACTCTTTATTCTTGTTTTACTATGAAAACAAAACAAAGTCAACAATGGATTTTTTTCTCCTTAGAAACCGAATGGAACTTGCATCAATTATTGAAAGTTGCATTGTTGTTTCGTTGGTATTTCCTCATAATTTCCATTAACTTTCTAGCTTAGCATATACTTATATACTCACATTTCATCTGTTTACTTCACCACTCATTCATTCGATCTAAACAAGTTTCTCATCTTTTCAACTTTTTCTTTTCTCAAAAAATGGCAGAGGCCTTACTAGGAGTAGCATTTAAGAATTTGATGGCTCTGCTTCAAAATGAATTTTCTATCACTTCCCAAATCAAGTCAAAGGCTGAAAAGCTATCAACCACCTTAGGTCTCATCAAGGCTGTCCTTGAAGATGCTGAGCGGAAACAAGTCACTGACAGCTCTATTAAGGTGTGGCTGCAACAACTCAAAGATGCTGTATATGTGCTAGATGATATCCTTGATGAATGTTCCATTCGATCTACCCGGCTGAGGGGCTCACTTTCTATCAACCCAAAGAACTTTATTTTTCGCCATGACATAGGCAAGAGGTTGAAAGAAATTACAAGGAGATTAGACCATCTTGCTGATAGTAAAAACAAATTTCTTCTACAAGAGAGTATTACTATTAGGAAGAGCTCAATTGAAGTACCTGAATGGCGCCAAACCAGCTCTTTTATTGCTGAACCTAAAGTTTTTGGACGGCAAGATGATAAAGAGAAGATTGTTGAGTTTCTTCTTACCCAAGCAAGGGACTCTGACTCTCTTTCCATCTATCCCATTGTTGGCTTAGGCGGTGTTGGAAAAACAACTCTTGTTCAGTTGGTCTACAATGATGTCAGGGTGACTGGAAATTTTAATACAAAAATTTGGGTTTGCGTTTCTGAGGCATTTTCGGTCAAGAGGATTCTATGTTCCATTATAGAATCTATCACATCTAAGAAGTGTGATTCCTTACCTTTAGATGCAATACAACTAAAGGTGCAAGGTTTGTTGCAAGGTAAAACCTATTTTCTAGTTTTAGATGATGTATGGAACAAAACTCAACAAATAGAATCTGGATTAAGCCAAGAGAAATGGAATAAGTTGAAATCCGTGTTGTTGTGTGGATCTAGAGGTTCTTCCATTTTAGTTTCCACTCGAGATGAGGATGTTGCGGAAATTGTGAGAACATGCCAAACTTATCATTTGTCTGGTCTCCCAGAAAATGAATGTTGGTTGTTGTTCAAACAATATGCATTTGAGCACAACAGAGAAGAACGCCCAGAACTTGTGGCAATAGGTAAGGAGATAGTAAAGAAATGCGGTGGATTGCCTCTTGCGGCACAAGCATTGGGAGGTCTGATGCGACCTAGGAGGGGAGAAAAAGAATGGCTTGAAGTAAAAGAGAGCAGAATTTGGGCTTTAACACATGAGAATATCTTGCCTGCTTTGAGGTTGAGCTACTTTCACTTAACTCCGACCTTAAAGCAGTGCTTTTCTTTTTGTGCAATATTTCCCAAAGATAGAATAATCATGAAAGAAGAGCTGATTCATCTTTGGTTGGCTAATGGATTTATTTGGTCTAGAGAAAATTTGGAGGCCGAAGATGTTGGCAGCATGATTTGGAATGAATTGTGCCAAAAATCATTCTTTCAAGACATCAAGATTGATGAATATTCTGGAGACATTTCTTTTAAGATGCATGATCTTGTCCACGATCTTGCTCAGTCGATAATGGGGCAAGAATGTGTGATTTTAGAGGATGAGAACATGGCTAATTTGTCCAAAAGTACCCATCATATTAGCTTTTACTTTGGTCCTTATTTATCAGTGGATGAGAGTGCTTTGAAAAAAGTAGAGTCCTTACGCTCAATGTTTGAGTTGAATCGTGATAGATATCTACAAACTGATTACTTCCCATTCCCAACAAACTCTTCTCTTCGGGTTTTACGCATTTCCCCTTTCCAGGTATTATCACTCGGAAGCTTAATTCATTTGAGGTATTTGGAACTTTATGATCGTAAGTTCGAAAACATCCCTGACTCAATTTGTAACTTGCACAAACTGGAAATCTTGAAATTGATGAATCTTTCAGAATTGAGATGTCTACCGAAACGTTTGGCTTGCTTACAAAATCTTAGGAATCTTGTCATTGAAGATTGTGATTCACTTTCTCAATTGTTTCCCTACATTGGAAAATCATCTCGCCTAAGAACATTAAGTGTATACATCATTGGTTTAGAGAGAGGGCAAAGTTTGATAGAACTACACAATCTAAACCTTAGAGGAAAACTGAATATTAAAGGGTTAAAATATGTTGGTAGTTTATCTCATACTCAAGATGCCAATTTGACAGCTAAAAAAGAAATCCATGAAGTATGCATGTCATGGAGCGTCGATGATTATATTACTGACACCCCGACTGTTAGTTCCGAGCAAGTATTAGAAGGGCTTCAGCCACACACAAATCTCAAAAGCTTGAAGATACATTACTATAATGGCTTATGTTTCCCAAGTTGGATCCAAACTCTAACTAGTTTAGTTTCTCTTGAACTCAAGGGTTGCAACAACTGTGTGCAGCTTTCAGGACTTGGTAAACTACCATCTCTTAAGAAACTCGAACTACGTGATATGAATAATCTGAAATTTGTGGATGATAATGATGATGACGATGGCGAATCTCACAACAGTATGAACGTGAAGATTTTCCCATCTCTTGAGGAACTCATATTATTTAATTTACCAGGATTAGAGAAGTTGTTGAAACTGGAAAGAGGGGAGATGTTTCCTTGTCTTTCTTTTTTAAGAATTTCCTTTTGCCGTCAACTTAGATTGTCATGTCTTCCATATGTTAAACGCCTCTCTGTATTTGGATGTAACAATGAGTTACTGAGTTCAATCTCTAGCTTCTATGGTCTTACTGCCCTTTACCTTGGTATAGGTACAGGAATAACATCCTTTCCAGAGGGGATGTTCAGAAACCTTACTTGTCTTCAAACTCTAGAAGTAGATGCCTTTTCGAACTTGAAGGAGTTACCAAATGAACCCTTTAACCTTGCTTTGATACGTCTGCATATCACTTACTGCAATGAGCTTGAGTCTTTACCAGAAAATATTTGGGAAGGTCTGCAATCCCTTCGATCCTTGACAATTAGTAGTTGTAAAAAATTGAGATGCTTTCCGGAAGGTATTCAACACCTCACTTCTCTAAAGGTGCTGAATATTTTTTATTGCCCAACATTAGAGGAGCGATGCAAGAAGGAAACGGGGAAGGACTGGAACAAGATAGCGCATATTCCAAAAATAATTATTGTTTAGAGTGAAGAAGTAGAAATGTTATTGTGCTTTGGGAGTGATTATGCTTAAGCATACTAAGTGTTATTAATTAGATTGATATCACATTAGTGCTGGTAGTTAATCTCCATGTATAAATTTGGTATATGTATGAAGTTTGTGGTTAGATGATTTTGCTTAAATGTAATGTCATTTTTGTTGTTTTGTTTTGGAGAGTTGCATTGATGGTTTTTTTCCTTTCTTTTTTAAAAATATTTGCTAGTTTTGGATGATGTGTGCAAGTGAGGTATTTAGAGCTTTATTTTCTTGACATGAAAACCATCCCTGACTCAATTTACAACTTACTTAAATTGGAAATCTTAAAATTGAAATATTTAAAAACACTGGTTTGTCTTCCCAAAGGTCTGGCTTGTTGAAGTTGGTATTTGTGAGTTTGTTTGGAGAGTTGGATTGATGGTTTTTTTCCTTTCTTTTTAAAAAATATTTGCTAGTTTTGGATGATGTGTGCAAGTGAGGTATTTAGAGCTTTATTTTGTTGACATGAAAACCATCCCTGACTCAATTTACAACTTACATAAATTGGAAATCTTAAAATTGAAATATTTAAAAACACTGGTTTGTCTTCCCAAAGGTCTGGCTCGTTGAAGTTGGTATTTGTGAGTTTGTTTGAAGTCCCACATTGCTTAGGTTCCCGGGCTGTTGGGTGTATAAATATGTGAGGACAACCTCATCTCTTGAGCTAGCTTTTGGGATTGAGATCCAAACATATTTAACATGGTATCAGAGTCAGGTTAAGGACTGCAATGTGGGTCTATCAGAGTCAGGTTAAGGACTGCAATGTGGGCCTACGCTAGGCGTGAGGGTGGGTGTTGAAGTTGGTATTTGTGAGTTTCTGCAATGTGGGCCTACGCTAGGCGTGAGGGTGGGTGTTGAAGTTGGTATTTGTGAGTTTGTTTGAAGTCCCACATTACTTAGAGAATGGACATAGGTTGACAGAGTTACATGATCTAAACCTTGGAGGGAAATTGAATATAGTATCTTCAATCCTGTTAAGGAAGCCATGGGATATGTCACATAAGTTATTTGCCACTATTCATCATTAGCTATGAAACACGGACACCATAAACACAACATCGACACTCCGACATCGGTGGTAATTTAAAGAAATGACCCAAATTGGTATAAATTTAAAGAAATCGACACTCATGTACTATTACTTCTTCCATTAAAGATTTAAATGTTGGTACTATACTACTTACATTTCTGCTTGAGCTTCCTGTTACTACTTTCATTTCTTGGTATAGTAACTTTTCTCTCATCTTTTTTCTCCTTTAATTTGCATCTTTCAGATTTTAGCTAAGCTATCGACAAAGACGTGTTTGTTTTGACATATTTAAATTCATCTAGTGCATAATCACTTGAGATTATTTGAGAGAGTTTATGGAAAGAGTTATAACACGTCAATAAAGATTAATTGTTAAAACAGAAAATTGTAGACTCTCTCTTCCCCTCCACCCTTATTTCCACTGCCTTACTTATTATGTAGTTAATCTCTTGTACTATGTTTGCAGGATATGTCACTCTTTGGTCTTGTCTCTCTAGTGTGTGAGTGTTCTATCTGATCATTAAGACCAACGATCTGCCATAAGGGATTTGGTGCTGGTGTATTGTGATGCTTCCTACAATTTCACAGAAGGAGTTTGTCAACAATTTCTACAAGGAGTTTGTCAACAATTTCTAATGTAGGATACAATTGGTTTCCCTTCTACAATTTGTATGTCCATGTCATTTTGTAACAGAACAATTTTCTGAGAATGGCTTTAATTGCATATATGTATTAGATGACACCATGGGTTATTCCCTATCCCATGTCATGTATTGTATAGCACTATTGTATTGTATATTTTTGAACTTTATATAATACGGAGTATACAATACACTGGTATGGACATCTGTTCATTATAAAAGCAAAGTTACTTTATCATTATGTTCCATTATAAAAGCAAAGTTAGTGTTCATCATTCTGTCTGCCACATCTTAGTGGTTAAAGTGGCTCAATCAAACTCTTCCCTTCCCAACAATCTTTACTGGCCAGTGGGGACCTGTTTCAGGAAATTTATGCAAAAGTAGACATTTTATTCATATGAAAACTAATGAAAAGACACAAAGAAAATCAATAATGGAACCTTGAATCAATTATTGAACTTTTCACTGTGCCTTTCATAATTCCCAATACATCAGCTACAGCTACTTAAGCACTTGCTACCACTGCATTCTACTCACAGTTCTTCCTGTTTACTTCAACACTCCAAAATTCAATCTTCTTATTTTTCATCTCTTTCATTGCTGAAAAAATGGCTGAGGCCTTGCTTGGATTTGTGTTAGAGAATTTGTCATCTCTGCTTCAAAATGAATTTTCCACCATTTTCGGAATCAAGTCAAAGGCTGAAAAGCTATCAACCACCTTAGATCTCATCAAGGCTGTTCTTGAAGATGCTGAGCAGAAACAAGTCACTGACCGCTCTGTTAAGGTATGGCTGCAACAACTCAAAGATGCTGTATATGTGCTAGATGATATCCTTGATGAATGTTCCATTCAATCTACCCGGCTGAGGGGTATCAATCCAACGAATTTAGTTTTTCGTCGTGACATAGGCAAGAGGTTGAAAGAAATTACAAGGAGATTAGACGATCTTGCTGATAGTAAAAGCAAATTTATTCCTCGAGAGGGTATTACTATTAGGGAAAGCTCAATTGAAGTACCTGAATGGCGCCAAACCAGCTCTTTTATCGCGGAACCTAAAGTTTTTGGACGAGAAGATGATAAAGAGAAGATTGTTGAGTTTCTTCTCACCCAAGCGAAGGACTCTGACTCTCTTTCCATCTATCCCATTGTTGGCTTAGGCGGTGTTGGAAAAACAACTCTTGCTCAATTGGTCTACAATGATGTTAGGGTGACTGTCAATTTTAATACAAAAATTTGGGTTTGCGTTTCTGAGGCATTTTCGGTCAAGAGGATTCTATGTTCCATTATAGAATCTATCACATCTGAGAAGTGTGATTCTTTATCTTTAGATGCAATACAACTAAAGGTGCAAGGTTTGTTGCAGGGTAAAAGATACTTTCTAATTTTAGATGATGTATGGAACAAAACTCAACAAATAGAGTCTGGATTAAGCCAAGAGAAATGGAATAAGTTGAAATCTGTGTTGTTGTGTGGATCTAGAGGTTCTTCCATTTTAGTTTCCACTCGAGATGAGGATGTTGCGGAAATTGTGAGAACATGCCAAACTTATCATTTGTCTGGTCTCCCAGAAAATGAATGTTGGTTGTTGTTCAAACAATATGCATTTGAGCACAACAGAGAAGAACGCCCAGAACTTGTGGCAATAGGTAAGGAGATAGTAAAGAAATGCGGTGGATTGCCTCTTGCGGCACAAGCATTGGGAGGTCTGATGCGATCTAGGAGGGGAGAAAAAGAATGGCTTGAAGTAAAAGAGAGCAGAATTTGGGATTTAACACATGAGAATTCAATCTTGCCTGTCTTGAGTTTGAGCTACTTTCATTTAACTCCGACCTTAAAGCAGTGTTTTTCTTTTTGTGCAATATTTCCCAAAGATAGCTTAATCATGAAAGAAGAACTGATTCATCTTTGGTTGGCTAATGGATTTATTTCATCTAGAGAAAATTTGGAGGTCGAAGATGTTGGCTGCATGATTTGGAATGAATTGTGTCAAAAATCATTCTTTCAAGACATCAAGATTGATGCATATTCTGGAGACATTTCATTCAAGATGCATGATCTTGTCCACGATCTTGCTCAGTCGATAATGGGGGAAGAATGTGTGATTTTTGAGAATGAAAATGTGGCTAATTTGTCAAAAAGTACACATCATATTAGTTTTAGTTTTCGCTCTGCTCGCCATTTATCAGTCTATGAGAATTCTTTGAAAAAAGTAGAATCCTTACGCACACTGTTTGAATTGGATCATTGTTATCTTGAACACACCAATTACTTCCCAGCGAACTGTTCTCTTCGGGTTTTATGCATCTCCCCTTCCCATGTATCATCACTCGGAAGCTTAATTCATTTGAGGTATTTGGAATTTTACGGTCTTGAAATTAGCAACATCCCTGACTCAATTTACAACTTACGTAAATTGGAAATCTTGAAATTAAAAAGTCTTGCAAAACTGATATGTCTACCGAAACGTTTGGCTTGTTTACAATATCTTAGGCATCTTGTCGTTGAACGTTGTGATTCACTTTCTCAATTGTTTCCCGACGTTGGGAAATTAACTTTCCTAAGAACATTAAGTGTATACATGGTTCGTTTAAAGAGAGGACAAAGCTTGACAGAACTACGTGATCTAAACCTCAGAGGAAAACTGAAAATCAAAGGGTTAAAAGATGTTGGTAGTTTATCTGATGCTCAAGATGCCAATTTGACAGCTAAAAAAGAACTCCAGGAAGTATGCATGTCATGGAACATCAATGATGAAATCACCGAGATCCCGAGTTTTAGTTCCGAGCAAGTACTAGAAGGGCTTCAACCTCACACAAATCTCAAAAGCTTGAAGATACGTTACTATAACGGATTATGTTTCCCAAGTTGGATCCAAACTCTAACTAGTTTAGTTTCTCTGGAACTTAAGGGTTGCAACAAGTGTGTGCGACTTTCACCACTTGGAAAACTACCATCTCTTAAGAAACTCCGACTATGTGATATGAATAATGTGAAATTTGTGGATGATAATGATGATGATGGTGACGAATCTCACGACAGTATGGACTTGAAGATTTTCCCATCTCTTGAGGAACTCATATTAAAAAAATTACCAGGACTGGAGAGGTTGTTGAAAGTGGAAAGAGGGGAGATGTTTCCTTGTCTTTCTATTTTAAAAATTTCCTATTGCTTTCAACTTAGATGGCCATGTCTTCCATATGTTAAAGACCTCGAAGTATATGGATGCAACAATGAGTCACTGAGTTCAATCTCTAGCTTCTATGGTCTTACTACCCTTTACCTTGCTGAAGGTCCAGGAATAACATCCTTTCCAGAGGGGATGTTCAGAAAGCTTACTTGTCTTCAAACTCTAATTGTAAAGTATTTTGAGAACTTGAAGGAGTTACCAAATGAACCCTTTAACCTTCCTTTGGAGCGTCTGTATATCATTGAGTGCAATGAGCTTGACTCTTTACCAGAAAAATTTTGGGAAGGTCTGCAATCCCTTCGAACTTTGACAATTAGTAGTTGTAAAAAATTGAGATGCTTGCCGGAGGGTATTCGACACCTCACTTCTCTAGAGGTTCTGAGTATTTATGGATGTCCAACATTAAAGGGGCGATGCAAGAAGGAAACAGGGGAGGACTGGAACAAGATAGCGCATATTCCATATATAAGGTTTTCCATTTTTTCTTAGTATGAGTTAACTATGACACTTTGTTGTTTTGTTTTCGTTCGAAAATGTTTTGTTTGAGTGATGTCAAATGTTTGGATATAAGAAGGATATATGATTTGTTTGTTATTATATCTTAATTTTTTTCTTCATATTTTAAAACTTTGATAGTAATATTTTATTATGAGTCTGTTAATTCAATTTTATAGATAACTCTTATGTTTTTTATTAACATATAATTGTATTTTAATTTTTTGAAAAATGATGTATCTTGTGTGCCGGTACCAGTATCTACATCAGGTACATTACCAGTACATATGCATCATGGTCTACATTTAGGAACAAAATCGGTCACCAATTTCTATCACATATGACTCATGTAGAGTGTTACGAAGTACCTATGTATCTGTTCGCAGTGATTTCTGACAAACAACCGCTAGTCCTCCAAACTCTATATTTTGATAACGTGCATGATCGATTAGATTGATCCTAGGACATGTGTCACAGTTCTTATTATTTCCATGATCAGACTTATATTAAACATTGCTTCGAATGACAAAAGGTAACAGGAATTCTCTTACAGATTATAACTTAACCAAGAATAAGAATAAAACTGGTGTTGCCAACCAATTCTAAATGACTGAATCTTAAGGCTTGAATTGACAATTTGGCAGGAAAGTAAAATGTATGTAAAATGACTAAAACTTAAAAGGTCGTTGACGGTAAAAGTAACTTTAACATAAAAAGTGATGTTTCTTATACGTACATTCTCAGCAAACTCGTTTCTCTTACGCTAGTACTATGAGTATTTGAGTAACTTTTGTACAAAATGAACCCACGAATCCTAACATTAAGACTCCTATTTATACTAATTCGACCCTAACGTTCTCTTCACAAAAATATGCCACGTTCGACATTTCAAAAGCTTCGATCTTCTAAAGTTTCCACACGTCCTTCTGGCCAAAACGAATTTGTTTGAATTTCAAACTTTCCCGCTCGAAATTTTGAAACGATTCAACGTGACTTGTCAAAGCGTGTTTCAAAATATCTGAAATATTCTAAGTCTTCTACTCCTTCGACTTCAAAGGCATTATTTTGGACTCCAGTTCGACATAACATTAAGTTCTTCATAAGAATGAACTCATAAATGGCCTTATGAAGTCATATCTCAATCTATTCTTCAAAACATGGTATCTTTAAATCGACATTAACTGCATGTCAAAATCTCCAACTAACAAATTGCCCCCAATAAATGTCTATTTCGAATTGATGCATAAATGGATATTTCTTGAAACTTTCAGATTTCGACCAACAACCTTTCATTGACCCTCAATCCATGATGTCATAGTCAATCATGACTACTTTTTCAAAACGTCTCCTCAAGACGTGCGTGCAGCAGTTATTTCATCATTACTGCCAGTTTCCAAGAAAAATGAATAGTAACCTCTTTGTCTTCCTCACAGGGAGATGATATGTGCCCCACCAACTCTTTGAGGTGTAACCTCTCCATGTTCCAAATACCCACTATAAATACATTGTCTCTTTCATTTCTCCCTTTTCTGCTTTTATAAACCCAGAATATCAAAAAACTTCTGATAAACACTCCAACTTTCTCCTTAAAGCTTCATCAAAACTTTAATTCCTCAATAATGTCTCCTAACAAACAACAACAAAAACCCAAGAACACCAAAGAAGCTGAAACTTCTAAGGATTCTTCTTCTCAATCCGAACCAACTAGCAAACTCATGACTTCTGGGAATCAAAAGTTCATATCACCACCTAAACTTACCAAAGAACAAAAAGCCATTTACGCTTCCCAGGTATTGATTCCTTCCTTGCTTTCTGGTAAAACCTAGGTTTTATGGGTCCTTTGATCTCTACAGGACATTTAGAAAAATATGTAGAGTATTTTTCCCGCTTATCATGTTACAAAACCCATAGCTAACAAAATCACACCCCCTAAGAAGAATGCTGAAGTTTCGGCTAAGAAACCCACAAAATCTTCCAAGGATAAAACTTTTGAAGATACTTCTTCAATTCCTAAGGTAGAAAGAGAGGCGTTTCAATTGGATTACATAACTGAAAATTTTAGAACCTTTCGATCATGCCCAACTTTAGACAAATCCTATTTATCCTAGCTTACTAAGGTCGAAAAGAAAAAGGCTCAAGCTTGGAAAGATCTAGGAATCTTCGACTTGATCCAAATATCGAAACTAGGTTTTAATTATTGTCAACCTTTACTATTAGCGTCCTTATATTTTTGGGATAACACTTATAATACCTTTCACCTTCCTTGTGGAATAATAACTCTTACCTTCTTTGATGTGGTTGTCATAACTGGACTTCCTCCTACTGAAGAAACCTTTGATCCTTATCTAGACTCTGACAATACCATTGATTTCAACGTCAAAAATGCCTTTTTCAGTGCTTACATGAATCTCTACCATATCAAAGGAGATGAAGTCTCTGATGTTGAACACATAGCTTTCCTAGCCTTATGGCTGTATAAATTTATATTCTATTGTAAATCCTTGCAAGTAGCCAAGATATTTTTAACTCTATCCAATCAGTTACATTCTGGTCGAAAATTTTATTTAAGCGAATTGCTTTTAGCTAGTATGTACGAAAGTCTAGGGGCTGCCACTGCTAAACTGAAAGAATGTGAGGCTGGCACGAATCTTCTTTTGTCTGGTCCTTATTGGCTTCTTCAATTGTGTCTAAATGCGACTTTCGAACCTTCCATTCGAACCTCTGGTACAGTGAATGAAAAGGATCCTAATATAGTGAATCGAAGCATTGAAGGAACTAGACTTCTCCAACTGACCCCTAATGATGACGTCAAAAATCTCCAGACTTGTCTCACCAATTACATGTTGATGTTCTCGAAGAGCCACAATTTCACCTCTTTTATGACTCCTTTCGCCAGTCCTCACGGTCCTTCCTGGTTTACTTCGTCAATTGAGGATTTTGGAAGGATGCAAACGCTGAAGTTGAAAACATATGGCGTGCGTTTCTTCTTCCTAGACAGTTGGTTTCTAGGATCATGCCAATAAAGAGCCATGTTTGTCTGCTGGCTTACCAACCTAACTTTGTATCTCGACTGTGAGATATTGGATCGAACTCTAGTATGACCGAAGGGTAGCTACTTGGTTCGACAGGATTAAGCATGAAGTCGAAGGTTGTTCACATGCTTGTGTCGAAGATGCTAGGTTTGTTAGCATGTTAAATTAGGTTTTAGTGTTTAAACCCTAATTTGTTAAGTTAGCTTATTTATTAAGTTGACTTGTGTAATGGACCTTGTGGAAAAAGCCCATTAGTTAGTATGTTCAGTTTTATTATAAATAGCATACTAGTCTCTCATCATTGAAAAGCTGCAAATCCTAATTTAGGGTGAGAGAGGTTATTTGTTATTCTTGTAAACTTGTAATCTTGTTTTAAGAGAAAGTAAAAGAATAGCAGTTATAACCAATTCTTGTGTTCTTCTTATCTTCCCTAATTCCTATTATATTTTGTTTTTGACATCGTTTTTCACAACAAATTGGTGCGGTGAGCGTGGAGAAGATGTCTTCAACAAAGTATGAGATTGAAAAGTTCACCGGGGTGAATGATTTCGGTCTGTGGCGCTTGAAGATGAAATCCCTACTGGTTCAGCAGGATTGCTTGGAAGCGTTGAAGGGAGAGGCAGCCATGAATGTAGAATTGACAGCAGCGGAGAAGACATTGTCAAGTTGCAAGTTTTTCCAGTGTATGCAGTTGATAAAGCTACATGAAGAAAGCTAGTTTGTTCCCTTGATGTTGTAGAGTTAGATCCAAGGTGGATATTTGTGAGATATTGGATCGAACTCTAGTATGGCCGAAGGGTAGCTACTTGGTTCGACAGGATTAAGCATGAAGTCGAAGGTTGTTCACATGCTTGTGTCGAAGATGCTAGGTTTGTTAGCATGTTAAATTAGGTTTTAGTGTTTAAACCCTAATTTGTTAAGTTACCTTGTTTATTAAGTTGACTTGTGTAATGGGCCTTGTGGAAAAGCCCATTAGTTAGTATGTTCGGTTTTATTATAAATAGCATACTAGTCTCTCATCATTGAAAAGCTGCAAATCCTAATTTAGGGTGAGAGAGGTTATTTGTTATTCTTGTAAACTTGTAATCTTGTTTTAAGAGAAAGTAAAAGAATAGCAGTTATAACCAATTCTTGTGTTCTTCTTATCTTCCCTAATTCCTATTATATTTTGTTTTTGACATCGTTTTTCACAACATCGACAGCTTGGGTTATGCCAACTCATACCTGAACCCCTCTTCAATCGAAAACGTGAAATTTGCATTGTAGGAGTGGACTATTCTGTTCGAGATATTGCAAAACATCAAGAATATCATGCTAATTTTGCAGAGTTCAAACTCATCCCATTTCAACCAAATTTCTATATGACCAAGGGCTTTCACTCTTGGTGGACAGACTTTTTTACGAACAATGTGTTCGATACTGCTCAAATAAGCAAATGTCTGACTAAAGCCTTTTCACTTGTGTAGGAAAATGTCCAGAAAGGTAAATTAACACACATCAAGGAAATCCAAACGTTCCAAAAATTCTTTGAAATTGTCTATGATCCAACCAATCTTAGTCGAACTGTTGCTAATGCAACAAATGTTTTGACAGAAAAATTTACAAGAAATTTCCAAGTTTAAAAATTCCTTATTCTATAAAACCTGAAAATAGATATGACTTAGCCTTTGAATTACATCCACCAAAATTTCTAAAATTACCCAATGCTGATTTTGGCTTGCCATTTTTTCCACCCTATCCAAACTGGTTTACTTGTGGAAACATTTTTAATGAGTAAAAAATTTATTCTCAAAAACCTGCTAAGAGAGTAGTCTCGACTAGGTGCACTCTGGACAGTTTCAAAGGTTTCCTTCACTATGACTTATCGACAATCTCTATCGTGTCTCCGACACGTGAAGGTGTGGAACCAAAGGATTTCTTGATCCTCTCGATTTTCTTTTTTATGACTTTTATATTTTGAATAGTTTGACTAACCTTCACAATGTGTTTTGTATTTTTCTAGCTGTTGAAAGAAAAGCAATCAAGAAAGAAAAACCTGTGACTAAACCAACAACTTCTTCCAGCAGAGGTGCCCCTTCTACAAAGGGTGCTTCTCTAGAAAAGACGGTAAAGAGTTCAAAGGTACTACTTTGAAGAATTTGTCTTTATCCTTTCACATTTTTCTGCCTATACAGTTTTTTCAGGTGAGTCATTTGCCTCCTCATTAAGACCGGGCCGTACTGACCTGACGATGGCGCGCATGTGTCTTGATGTATTATGGGTGTGTCCTCACTCCTTTACGAAATTGTTGGTGCCCTTTGGCCCAACACCAATTGTCCAAGTAGAAATATATATATATATATATATATATATATATATATATATATATATATATATATATATATATGAGGAGGGATCAAATTACACCCGCAGAGTTACACCACGAGTTACACTCGTTCAATAACTACATCTCGAATTAATATTTTATAAATTCAACCGTTGGATTGAAACATAATATCATATAGATCATACCTATAAAGTTTGAGCTTAATCTATAATGATTTACTATGTCATTGAATTACATCAAAATTAACGTTATATGAAAGCTCATTTTGACGTTAATCTTTGGATATCTTGATGATATAGTAAATCATTATAGATTAAGCTCAAACTTTATAGGTATGATCTATATGATATTATGTTTCAATCTAACGGTTGAATTTAAAAAATATTAATTCGAGATGTAGTTATTGAACGAGTGTAACTTGTGGTGTAACTCTTCGAGTGTAATTTGATCCCTCCTCTATATATATATATATATATATATATATATATATATATATATATATATATATATATATATATATATATATATATATATATATATATATATATATATATATATATATATATATATATATATATATATATATATATATATATATATATATATATATATATATACTACTAAATCCTTTCAAATTCATTTTCAAACTAGTTCTTACTTGTGCTTATTTATTTCCTATTTAATGTCAATAAATCATTCCAACTCCCACTCTAAGTTAGCATCTGAGTTCCAAGAGTCTTTACCAGAACAAACTTGGGAAGAGCTAAAATCCCTTCGAACCATGATGTTTTGTAATTGTAAAGGATTGAGATGCTTGCTTGAAGGTTTTCGATACCTCACTTCGAACCATGATGTTTTATAATTGTAAAATGAATTCTTTCAAATTTATTTACATACTAGTTCTTACTTGTGCTCATTTATTGTTCTTTTAATGTCAATAAATATTACCCACGAAGATTTTAGCTGAGGACAGAAAGCCGCAGAAAAATCCGCATGAAACATGTTTTCTGCGTTCTAGTAGTGTACCACATAATCCAGTATTATATATACATTAATTAGAATGAAGAAGAGCATTGATTAACAATCTCTTGCCGGAGGGTATTCGACACCTCACTTCTCTAAAGGTTGTGAATATTTTTTATTGCCCAACATTAGAGGAGAGATGCAAGAAGGAAACAGGGAAGGACTGGAACAAGATGGCACATATTCCAAAAGTAGATATTTCTTAGAATGAAGAAGTAGAGACATTTACCCTTATATGCGTCTATATTCGCCGCAGTTCCACCTCCACCATTCACTATGGTCCTGCTGTTATGTTGCGGAGTATAAAAGAAGGCAGATTTTAGCTAGGCTATCGTCAAAGACGTGTTTGTATTGTCATATTTAAATTTATCTAGTGGCTAGTGCATAATCACTTGAGATTATTTGAGAGAATTTATGGAAAGAGTTATGACACGTCAATAAAGATTAATTGTTAAAACACAAAATTGTAGACTCACTCTTCTCCTCCACCCTTATTTCCACTGCCATGTAGTTAATCTCTTGTACTATGTTTGCAGGATATGTCACTCATTGATCTTGTATCTCTACCATGTGAGTGTTCTATCTGATCAAATCGTTAAGACCAACGATCTTCCATAAGGGATTTGGTGCTGGTGGATATTTCATTTCGCAGAAAAGAATGCAGCAAAAACCTACACTTTTTGGCAAAAGGTGAAACTATAGAATTCTCATAAATATTACCTACTTAGTAGTTCAATTAGTTAGTTCAACTTCAAACTTCCAATTATTGTGTCTCCTACTTTATGTAAAGCACCATTTTAATATTTGATACTTCACTTCAAAATCTATTATAAGTCTGAAATGAATCTAGTAGTTAAGCAGATATATAAAATTGTTCAAAACAGAATTTTGTAACTTTAAATGTAACACCGGCTCACTTATTATAAACTTCTAACTTGCATAAATCCTCTATACAATGCTCATCTGAGGGAAGAAAAGTTCAAACCACCAATATTTACAGCTTATGTAAATGTCAGGCTTATTCGGTTCTACATTTTTGCATCTCATTACAAAGTATCTACTCTATAATTTATTGGACCCTAACATAAATCAGACACCCAAAACTGGTGGTGATTCTGATATATGGAAGGCCTTTGGTTTTACAGCAATATCAGTTAGAAAAGATAGAAGCTCTTTGTGGCGTAGAAAATGGAATCACAATCATTATATTTGAGGATTATGAATTAAAGAGTCAACTACTTAAATAGCTTGATAAGCCAATTGTTGAAGTCAATTCTTGTGATCCCTTACATTCTTTCTTGATTATTGGCTAACTTATAATAAGAAGAATTCACATGATTGGGGCAACCAAAGGCTTTCTTATAAGGAGTTTGTCAACAATTTCTAATGTATGATACAATTGGTTTCCCTTCTACAATTTGTATGTCCATGTCATTTTGTTTCAGAGCAATTTTCTTTTCTGAGAATGGCTTTAATTGCATATATGCATTAGATGACACCATGGGTTATTCCCTATCCCATGTCATGTATTGTATAGCACTATTGTATTGTATATTTTTGAACTTTATATAATACGGAGTATACAATACACTGGTATGGACAACTGTTCATTATAAAAGCAAAGTTACTTCATCATTATGTTCCATTATAAAAGCAAAGTTAGTGTTCATCATTCTGTCTGCCACATCTTAGTGGTTAAAGTGGCTCAATCAAACTCTTCCCTTCCCAACAATCTTTACTGGCCAGTGGGGACCTGTTTCAGGATATTTATGCAAAAGTAGACTTTTTGTTCATATGAAAACTAATGAAAAGACACAAAGAAAATCAATAATGGAACCTTGAATCAATTATTGAACTTTTCACTGTGCCTTTCATAATTCCCAATACATCAGCTACAGCTACTTAAGCACTTGCTACCATTGCATTCTACTCACAGTTCTTCCTGTTTACTTCAACACTCCAAAATTCAATCTTCTTATTTTTCATCTCTTTCATTGCTGAAAAAATGGCTGAGGCCTTGCTTGGATTTGTGTTAGAGAATTTGTCATCTCTGCTTCAGGATGAACTTTCCACCGTTTTCGGAATCAAGTCAAAGGCTGAAAAGCTATCAACCACCTTAGATCTCATCAAGGCTGTCCTTGAAGATGCTGAGCAGAAACAAGTCACTGACCGCTCTGTTAAGGTATGGCTGCAACAACTCAAAGATGCTGTATATGTGCTTGATGATATCCTTGATGAATGTTCCATTCGATCTACCCGGCTGAGGGGTATCAACTTAAAGAATTTACTTTTTCGTCGTGACATAGGCAAGAGGTTGAAAGAAATTACAAGGAGATTAGACGATCTTGCTGATAGTAAAAGCAAATTTATTCCTCGAGAGGGTATTAATATTAGGGAAAGCTCAATTGAAGTACCTGAATGGCGCCAAACCAGCTCTTTTATTGCCGAACCTAAAGTTTTTGGACGAGAAGATGATAAAGAAAAGATTGTTGAGCTTCTTCTCACCCAAGCGAAGGACTCTGACTCTCTTTCCATCTATCCCATTGTTGGCTTAGGCGGTGTTGGAAAAACAACTCTTGCTCAGTTGGTCTACAATGATGTTAGGGTGACTGTCAATTTTAATACAAAAATTTGGGTTTGCGTTTCTGAGGCATTTTCGGTCAAGAGGATTCTATGTTCCATTATAGAATCTATCACATCTGAGAAGTGTGATTCTTTATCTTTAGATGCAATACAACTAAAGGTGCAAGGTTTGTTGCAAGGTAAAAGATACTTTCTAATTTTAGATGATGTATGGAACAAAACTCAACAAATAGAGTCTGGATTAAGCCAAGAGAAATGGAATAAGTTGAAATCTGTGTTGTTGTGTGGATCTAGAGGTTCTTCCATTTTAGTTTCCACTCGAGATGAGGATGTTGCGGAAATTGTGAGAACATGCCAAACTTATCATTTGTCTGGTCTCCCAGAAAATGAATGTTGGTTGTTGTTCAAACAATATGCATTTGGACACAACAGAGAAGAACGCACAGAACTTGTGGCAATAGGTAAGGAGATAGTAAAGAAATGCGGTGGATTGCCTCTTGCGGCACAAGCATTGGGAGGTCTGATGCGATCTAGGAGGGGAGAAAAAGAATGGCTTGAAGTAAAAGAGAGCAGAATTTGGGATTTAACACATGAGAATTCAATCTTGCCTGCCTTGAGGTTGAGCTACTTTCATTTAACTCCGACCTTAAAGCAGTGTTTTTCTTTTTGTGCGATATTTCCCAAAGATAGCATAATCATGAAAGAAGAACTGATTCAACTTTGGTTGGCTAATGGATTTATTTCGTCTAGAGAAAATTTGGAGGTCGAAGATGTTGGCAACATGATTTGGAATGAATTGTGCCAAAAATCATTCTTTCAAGAGATCAAGATTGATACATATTCTGAAGACATTTCTTTTAAGATGCATGATCTTGTCCACGATCTTGCTCAGTCGATAATGGGGCAAGAATGTGTGATTTTAGAGGATGAGAAGACTAAATTGTCCGAAAGTACCCATCATATTAGCTTTCACTTTGGTCCCAATTTATCGGTGGATGAGAGTGCTTTGAAAAAATTAGAGTCCCTACGCACAATGTTTGAGTTGAATCGTTGTCCATATTCATGGGGCCTTTCCCATTCCTTACAAACTGATCACTTCCCATTCCCCACAAACTATTCTCTTCGGGTTTTACGCATTTCCCCATTCCAGGTATTATCACTCGGAAACTTAATTCATTTAAGGTATTTGGAACTTTATGGTTGTGACATTCAAAACATCCCTAATTCGATTTACAACTTACGTAAATTGGAAATCTTGAAATTAAAAAGTCTTGCAAAACTGAGATGTCTACCGAAGCGTTTGGCTTGTTTACAATATCTTAGGCATCTTGTCGTCGAACGTTGTGATTCACTTTCTCAATTGTTTCCCGACGTTGGGAAATTAACTTTCCTAAGAACATTAAGTGTATACATCGTTAGTTTAAAGAGAGGACAAAGCTTGACAGAACTACGTGATCTAAACCTTGGAGGGAAACTGAATATCAAAGGGTTAAAAGATGTTGGTAGTTTATCTCATGCTCAAGATGCCAATTTGACAGCTAAAAAAGAACTCCAGAAAGTATGCATGTCATGGAGCATCAATGATGAAATCACCGAGACCCCGAGTTTTAGTTCCGAGCAAGTACTAGAAAGGCTTCAACCTCACACAAATCTCAAAAGCTTGAAGATACGTTACTATAACGGATTATGTTTCCCAAGTTGGATCCAAACTCTAACTAGTTTAGTTTCTTTGGAACTTAAGGGTTGCAACAAGTGTGTGCGACTTTCACCACTTGGGAAACTACCATCTCTTAAGAAACTGAAACTATGTGATATGAATAATGTGAAATATGTGGATGATAATGATGATGATGGTGACGAATCTCACAACAGTATGGACGTGAAGATTTTCCCATCTCTTGAGGAACTCATATTATTCAGATTACCAAGATTGGAGAGGTTGTTGAAAGTGGAAAGAAGGGAGATGTTTCCTTGTCTTTCTTTTTTAAGAATTTCCTTTTGCCCTCAACTTAGATTGCCATGTCTTCCATATGTTAAAGACCTTCATGTATATGGGTGTAACAATGAGTTACTGAGTTCAATCTCTAGCTTCTATGGTCTTACTACCCTTTACCTTTGTATAGGTAGTGGAATAACATCCTTTCCAGAGGGGATGTTCAGAAAGCTTACTTGTCTTGAATCTCTAAATGTACAGTATTTTGAGAACTTGAAGGAGTTACCAAATGAACCCTTTAACCTTGCTTTGGAATATCTGGAAATCATTGGGTGCATTGAGCTTGAGTCTTTACCAGAAAAAATTTGGGAAGGTCTGCAATCCCTTCAAACCTTAGAGATTCATTATTGTAAAGAATTGAGATGCCTGCCGGAGGGTATTCGACACCTCACTTCTCTAGAGGTTCTGAAAATTTATGGCTGCCCAACATTAGAGGAGCGATGCAAGAAGGAAACAGGGGAGGACTGGAACAAGATTGCGCATATTCCACGAATAATTATTCCCTGCCCCTCGTTATATCCCCCTCCAAATTGGATGGGTATGAATGAAATAATATAAAAAAATGTTGGAAACAGGGGATATTGTTTTGTTTTCTTTCGAAAATGTTTTGTTTGAGTGACGTCAAATTGGATATAAGAAAGGGGTGGGTGGGGTAGCTCAGTTGGCACTTGCTGACTGAGCGGGTGTAGGCTGTTGGTCCAGGGTTCAATCCGTGGCAGCAGCAATGTAGTATTTTCTTTGTAAACAAGTTGGTGGTACTTATAAACCATCAACTTTAAAAAAAAAAAAAAAAATTGGATATAAGAAGGATACATGCTTTGTTTGTTACTTTGTTAAATCCTTTTGAAAATATTTTGTTTCAGGGACTTCAAATGTTTGAATCTTAAGTGAAATTTGTAAATTTTTCAAATATTAATATAACATATTTATATTTATTCTTTGTTATGGTGTCTTAATTTCTTTTTATATTTTAAACCTTTGATAACAATATTTTATTAAATGTAAGTTCGGTCAAGGATTTACAAAGGCATCCCCTCTCCTAGTTTCTTTTCATTATCGTAACAAAAGGTTTAGACGGGTTCATGAAAAATGTGGTTTCTCAAGTAATTTTTCAACCTTCCGCTTTTTTGAATAATCTCAATTTTAATCTCCAATAATTTGTAGATGACACAATCATTCTTGGTCAATCTTGCTGGGAAAATATCTGGACGCTCAAAGTGATTTTGCGCTTCAGAATATCTCCAATAGTTTTAGGCTTAAGAATAACCTTTCACAAAAGTAGGATTTTGGGCTTCAACATCGATCCAGCTTTCTTGGAGACTGCTTCGGACTTTCTAGCTCGTTCAATTTCACACCTTCCTCTAATTTTTTTGACAATTCTCTTAGGCGTCAATCCTATAAGCCATAATTCATGGCTTCTGATTCTTGATAAATTTAGATGTCGTTTTTCAAGTTGGAAATAGCAAGTTCATCTCCTATGAAAGGCAAATCGTTCTTTTAAATACAGTTCTTAACTTCATTCCACTATATTTCTTTTTTTCTACAAAGCTCGAAAGGTGGTGATTGATGAATTAATCAAGATTCAAAGAGCTTTTCTTTGGAAAGGTGAGGAAAGTAAGAGGTAGATCAATTGAGTATCCTGGTCTTTCGTGTGTAACTCTAAAGCTGATGGGGGATTGGGAATAAAGCACTGTGGGTTTTTTAGTGTAGCTCTGGTCAACAAGTAGATTTAGAAAATTGTGAATAAACAAGATTTACATTGGGTTCATGTTTTATCTTTTTTAAGTACGATGATATAATAAGTCAATTTCTCGACACTTCTATTCCCACGTCTAATTATTCTTCACTGTGGTGGCGAGATATAAGAGATATTATGACTACAACGGGTTCAAATTATGGTTGCTTTGAAAACAACATCTGTTGCAAACTGGGTGCAAGTTGGGACATTACTTTTTGAGGTCGAGAGGGATAGGTCATCAACCACTCAAATTAAGTTTTCCAACTCTATTTGACCATTGGTGTGAACAAAATGTGATTGTTTGTATTGTAGGTTTTTTATCTGATGGCTGCTGGAACTGGAACGTCGAGATTGATCCATTTTTATTCTTTTCCATTTTTATTCTTTGTAGAATCTGAATCACAGCTGGAAGAACTTAAGGAAATATTGTCTTCCTTCTCTCATAATCCGCTTGCTATTGACTAAGTTGTTTGATAGAGATGTGCTTTTGATTTTTCGAAAAATTTGGCATATAAAATTCTGGCAAATTTCTCGTCTTCTGATGTCTCGGTTGATGCAAGGTTGACTGCAACTCTATCTCTAAATTGGAGTTCTTGTGTTCCAAACAACATCAAGTTTTTCGCATGGACATCAAGTTTTTCGCATGGAGGATGCTTGTGAGGAGACTCCCTACTCAAGACGTATGTCTCTCTAAGAAGATGTTATGTCACACTTGCTTGAGTTTTCTAAGTGCTTGGCGGATAATTTAAAAAAATGCTTGTTTGGTCTATTAAGGCCTTTAAATTTTGAGTGGAAAGATTGATTTAGAAATCCTATTCTTTGTTTTCCTAAATCTTGTTGATTATAGACCTTCTTCTTCTCCCTTTGTACATGAGTTGTGTATCCTTAGTATTTAATTTCAATATAATTTTTCGCCATTAATTAAAAAAATAGTGAAAATTAAAGAGTTTAAATATTTACACATGTAAATCAAGGTCAAGTTAAAATATAATTTTTCATCTATAGGAAATTTAGTGGTCATTAGAGGGAAGTAAGTCATTAACTACTATAAGGAATGGATTATAATCAATAATAAGATAATCATCTAGACATTTAGTGAAGAGTATAAACAAAGTTTATCCTGATACACCATCACAATTTTGTAGCTACGTTTAATTCACTCACATTTAAAGATTTTTTAAATGATTGCAATCACTAAATTATCTTCTAATCCAACTAATTATAATTTAGATTTATCAATACAAAGATTCTGTTTATGACATGATTTCTTTGTCTTCTCAAATAATCAATAGATACAACTTACCCCTTTAAGAAAATTATAACAATGAAATGGATAAAGGTGTTTGCCTTTATAACTTTATTCTCATAGAGAGGATTAAAATTTTCTAAATAAATACAGGTGTTTAATATTTTAACATTAAGTATAAGAAATGAGTATAACATGTGACTTTGAACATAAGACAACTCGATTAGACCATTGTAGGAGATATTTTTGGTAATAAGCTTTGTTGCATGGATGTATTCTAGGTGTTAGAAATATTTTACACAATATTATACTATTTTTAGAAAACAGTAAAGGATAAATCATTGTGATCATTAAAGAATAAAATTTTAGACAATGTAGTTTATGGTGTTTAGAGGATAAATTACCAGATGATAACAACTTTTTCTCTTTCAAAGGATAAAAAAGATTTAACCTTATTAGGTGTAGAGTTGACCAAGGGATTTGGCCAAATGATATGTAGGCACCACAATTAGAGAATGCTTTGTGATATTCATATGTTAATCACGGTGGCTAATGATGCTTTGCTCGTTCCTTCTAGTTTCTAGGGGACAATTCCAAAACACATGTTTATGAGTTCTTCTAGAACACCCATTTCTTATTGTGTTCAAATGTCTTTCAACACATGAAACAAAAATTAAAAAATAAAAGGTCCTTCTATTTTTACTTTTTTGAATTTTGCTCCTTCCATTTTTAATTACGGCTTTCTTAGTCCTTGTAATTTTTTTCTTCAAAATTTTAGTCTCTTCTCTTATTTTGGTGTATTTTTTTATGACATGGCAGGTGAAGTAAGGGTGTGTCATGGCTATATGACATAATTCAATTAACTGGTCATTTATAATTATTTTTTATTTTAATAATAAATAAATTTTATATTTGATTCTAAAAAATTAATAACCTAAATTAAATTAGCAATAAAAGTTATTTATCATTTTTGAAAGAAGTGATTTTTTAAATTATTCATCCATTTTTAATGAAATTAATTAATATTAACTTTTAAAATTTTCAAATTATCCAAAGTGGGATTCAAGTCAAGCAATGGACATAGTGTTCCGAGCCTTTTGGTCCAATCATTGTGCCAATCGAGACAGTTTTTTTGTATACAAATGATAACAGATATTACTATTCCTTAATAACATATTCATAGGTTTATGGGCGTGTACTTCAATTTTCGGCGATTTTGAGATAAAAAATTATCTAAACAGTAAGAGAGAAAAGTGTGCAGTTTGATTTTATTCGATTGACTTTTAAAAATAAAACCAAATCAAATTAATACGGTTTGGATTGATTCGGTTGATTTTTATAAAAAAAATAATTGAGTCATACATACACATTGACAACATAATTTTGTGTTTAGTCATTTATGAGTTATTAAATAACAACAAAATTCATCATATTAGGACACCAAATTTTCATTTGATATACAAAAATAATATTAGAGAAAAGTGGAATAGAAAACATAAAATTGTAGCATAAAAATATTAAAAAAAATTATAATGAAATAGGAAAAACAGAGGAGATGAAAGATTAGAAAAAATGTAAAAGTAAGAGAAAGAGATGATAGATTGGAGAAGAAGAGGTGCACCAAAAACATAATTGGAATAGAGAACACTAGAATACAAATAATAAGATGAAAAAAAACAACATAAGAAATGAGAGATTTGAGAAGAAGATGCGAGATATACTTGAAAAAGAATATGAGAAGAATGTGTGATAGCACTAGTAAAAATTTGAGAAGACTTAAACTGAAACCTTACGTGTGAGGAAAAAAAATCATTCATAATCGTAAGGCTAATACATAATAGGTTTAAGTTTGTGTTATATACGAGTTAAGTGAAGTTTGAATTGTAACATAATGTGATTTGGTTCGGTTCGGTTCTATTTAATTTGTAAAATACAAACCGCAAACCGAACCGCGTAGTTTTGATAAAAAATGACTCAAACACATCCGAAGGTTTTTTACGATTTCGATTTGGTTTTGTTCGATTTTGCAGTTTTCTATTGGGTCGACTCGATTTTGAACATCCTTAGAGAAGATTGTATCCCGTGTAAAGTATTTGCAGTAAGATTTAAAACATATAAAAAATTGAATGAAGATCCATTTTGGTCCTCACAAATATTACAAGTCAAATTAGTCCCTCACAAAAAAAATCCAATGTCTTTAAAAGACATCTATGTGTCTTTATCAATTGGTGAATGTACATTCATGACAAGTAATTCTCATGATTTCTACTAATATTAATAAATTATGTGCATAAATTGTTTAAGATTACTAGAAATCACGAGAATTACTTTTAATGAATGCACAATGATTTAGTGGTAAAAATTGTAAGATGTGGTTTAAAAGGTCTGAGTTCAACTTATAAGAAACAATTTTGGTTTTTTTATATTATTAATTCATAATTGTTTAAAAATTAAATAAAAAATTGGTTTGACAAAAATATTAAAGAAGGACTAATCTGGTTCGGTTAAATTTTGTAAGAGATTAAACCGGGTCTATTTTATTGTGAATAGGGGTGGGAATAGGCTAGGCTAGGCTAGGCTTTATAAGGCCTAGGCCTGGCCTACGATAAACTTACAAGGCCTGAGCCTGGCCTATGGCCTACTATAGGCTCGTTTTTTCAGCCTGACCTGGCCTTTTTAAAAGCCTGGACTGGCCTGAAAGCCTATTTAAAAGCCTCTTTCTTATTAATGTTTTCAATTAATTCATATTACTTAATAAGCTTTATAGGTCGCATATATATGAACATTTAGACCGACCTATTTAGCATTTGTTTCTAATATATATTCATATATAGACCAATCTATTTAACATTTTTTCTAATATATTTGCATATATAGGCCAACCTATTTAGACTAACTTTAATATATATGAAAATATAGGCCGGCCTACAAGGCTTTATAAGCTTTTTTAATAGCCTAGGCCTGGCCTATTTTATTAAATAGGCTTTTAAAAAAGCCCAAGCCTGGCCTTTTTATCAAATAGGCTTGGCCTGGCCTGGCCTTAAGTAGGCTAGGCTATAGGCCCCTGTAGGCCGGCCAGGCCTATTCCCACCCCTAATTGTGAAGGACTAATTTGAGTAGTGTAATTTTTGCGAGGGACTAAAAAAGACATTCACTCAAAAATATATATAAAACAAGGGAAATGATATTCCTACACCCATTTCATACACCTACATCTAATACACTATTCACAAATATTTTAAGTAGATTTCACTTGGTTTGTAATTTTCCTAATGTTGGTCGGTGCTGCTTCTTCTTTTTGTAAGCGGGTTTTGAGTACCCCTAGTACTCATTTTTAGTGAATTCCTTGCTTATAACAAAAAAACAAATACGTGAATAGTGTTTTTATAAAATAATTTTTGATAGATTTTTCTATATTTTTTTAAAATTAATTTGGTTAATGAAATATCAAAACTTGGTTAATACAGTTCAGAATTTGGTTAATATATATTTTAACATAAAAAGTATTTTTAAGTTATAAAGTAAAATTGGTTAATTGAGTATTATAAATTGGTTAATTGAGTATTATAAATTGGCTAATATGGTTCATAGTTTAGTTATCGAATAATCTGATATGAAATATTAAATCTTACGTAGTAAACCAACTTTGATTAATATTATGTATTAAGTTGGTTAATATAGGTCATAATTTAGTTAATGAGTTCTCAAATATATATAAAAAAATTAAATAGTAAAATAAAGTTGATCATTGAAGTGTAAAAATTGGTTAATACATTTATAATTTAGTGTCAGTTAGTAATATATATTTTATTGATTAATGAAATAGTGAAAGTGGTTAATAAGTTATAAGTAAAATAAATGGTTAATGACTTATATTTTATGCATTGTAAAGTTGGTTAATGACATAATCTTATATTTGTGTAATAAAATAAATTTTAAAATAAAATATTTCTTTATAAAAAAATAAATTAAAATAATATTATTTTTATATAAAAAAATACTATTTATCATATAAATACAGTGGAAGTATTAAGTGTAAAAAATGATCTGCAAATAGTATTGTTGATAAAACAATTGTAAATAAGTTTTTGAAGATTATATATGACACGGTTCACGCGGAAATAGATACTCTCATGCGTTTTTTATGCTGTCATCTCTCTTGTGCCATATTTGACCATTAAATTTAAATTTAATGATTTAATTTTCTTTCACCTTTTTCTCTCCCCTGTATATAGATTAATTTAATAGTTTGGATTTTAGCAAAATGGAGAGTAAGAGATATCAAGCATGAGAAGATCATATCCCGATTCTCTCTCCTATGAACATTTTAATGGAGACAAAATTTTTTTTTCTATCATATCTTAATTTTTAAGAAAGCATTTAAATGTTTCATGACTTTATGTTTTAGGAGTGGTGATTTGATGAATTTCCTATTATCAAATTTCTTATTTTAATTACTCTTTTTTCTTCTTCATATGGAATAAGAAGATTCTAAAACAAGAAACTCACCTAAAACAAATAATAAAAATGATATCGACAATTTATAATAGATCAAAGATTAATATTATATAAATATATATTATGGATGATTACATTATGAATATTTAAACTTTCATTTTAATATCTTATCAGTATTTTATTATTTTACAAGTCAATCATTTCATAGGTTAGAAAAAGATAAATGACCTTTTTGGTTTGGTGCATGATCTTGCAGGGCGTATTGCAAAAGAGGGGTTTGTAGTGTTAGACCCCTATACACTAATTAATTAAGTTCATTAAAAAATTGACAAATAATATTAACGGTGCATTAATATTTTTCTATTATCATTTGTTCAAACAAAACTGTCATAGCTCAATTGTCACAATGGTTGGACCAAAGGCTTGGAACATCACATGTCCCTAGTTGGAATCTCATTGTTATTTTGAAAATTTTAATAGTTAATGTTAATTTAATTTAAGTTATTAGTTTTTTAAAATTTTAAAAATATAAAATTTAGGTTATTAAATTTTTAAATTTAAATATATAATTTTATACTATTATTAAAATAAAAATAATTATAAATGATGTGGTGATTTAATTATGCCATATGGTCATCACAGGTCATTATTTCACCTGTCATATCACAAAAATAACACTAAAATAAAATTTACATAAAATTTCAGAAAAAAATAATACGGAGATAAATATCAAATTTTAAAATGGGAAACCAAAACTCAAGTAAAATAAAAGACTATAAAGTTGCAATTAAACTAAAATAAAAATGTTTTCATACATTATTTATTATCAAAATCAAAATTAATGTTCGTATACATGATAATTTTCTCCTTAATAGTCTTGTCATTTTTTGTATTGATTTTTCAATATATGATGATATTCAATTTTTCCATAATTTTATGTATAAAGTAGCAACACATTAGGGTGTTGAACTTAATTGACAAATAGTAGTGAGGAATTATAGGATATTGTTGCATTGTATCAAAGCCATTGAAATAGATGTTCATAATCTTATAAAAATAACGGAAGAAAAATAAATTAGATTTAAATATTTTTTTTCACTATAAATATCTTAAATTTTATTTTTAGTTTCTATAAAAAAATGACATATTTTAGTTCTTAAAAAAAATTCATGCATGCAGTTTTAGTCCCTACTATTTTCTCAAATTTTAAAAATTTATGCATGCAGTTTTAGTCATGCTATTTTTTCAAATTTTAAAAACTCTTTAATTATTCTTAAAATTTTAAATTTTTAAATAATTTTTTTCACACGTGTTTAAAATACTATAAATGTTTCTTTATCAAATTATAGAATTTTTTAAAATGAAGATAATTAAATATGCATTTTTTAAATTTCAAAAGATAATCATAAAAGTAATGTAAATCTCAACTTAGAAATCAAATTTTGAATTCTTTGAACTTTTTATAATGTTCTAAACATGTTGTAAAATAATCATTCAAAAATATACATCGGTTTAATAGCAGGGACTAAAACTAAGTGCATAATAACTTTGTGGGGACAAAAACATGTCATTTTTTTAATAGGGACCAAAACCAAAATTTGATAATTTTATAGAGACTAAAAACATACTTAATCCAATAAATTATAACATAATATTCTTACCTAGCCAAATCTAATAATGCACTTTAGTAGGGTGAAAATAGTCTCAGTCGAGTTAGAATTTGTCAAGTTTAATTTTCATCCGCTAAAAATACCAAAGACTAAATTTGGTATGTAGTTTGTCATACATTTTATTTTAGATATGAGACTGACTTTTTCAAAGACTTAATTGATCTGTTAGTCTACTTAAATGCCTATTTCATTTAAACATATGTAAATAAGTAATTTAATTAATATTTATATAGAATAAAAAACTAAAAAATAAATGCTATTAAAAATTTGTTTGCATTGACTTATCAGAACTTGTGTAGTATAAGCTTTGTAGAACTATTTGCTTAGAAAACTTTATGAAAATAAGAGTTTTTAGTTTAGTGCAAAGGGAGTTCTAGTGGATCGGAGGAGTACAAAATTGGAGTAAGTTCACTCAGGTCTAAAATAGGAGAATAAGAAAGGAAGTTTGAAGGTTGAAGTGTTGCTCAAGTGATAGAGCAAATACCAGTTCAAAGGTCAACTTATATAGAAAGACTAGTTGTTACGCTAATCATGAGTAAGCGTTGCTAAAGTTTCTATTGTTAGGGTTATATGTTGTCATTATATTCATATACTAAATAGGTCGTGGTGTTTATGTAAATTTACTCATGTTATAATATTGACGACCCTTTAATCTTAATGTTTGTTTTAACTTTACAACCTAAAACAGGTTTTCATGGTGTGACCTGACATCAAAAGGTTCTTATCATTACTAAATCCAAGATGATCATCTATAAAGTACTAAGCCTAAACATACGTATAAGTTAAATATCCACACGCATTGTAGCAGGATGTGTGTTGAGTCTTGCTACTTTAAGAGTGTTGGGACTTAATGTTCTGTGTTGATTAATAGTCTGATATATCGGCTATAATGTAACACAATGATCTAACATGAAGAAAGAAAGGAGATGCGAATGAGGGTAACAGGTGGTAGTATTATATATTGAGTAAAGAAGCATATTATGATATATGGATGTGCATGATAGATACGTAATGCAGAGACGGACCTAGCTGTAGGCAGGGTGTGGCTTTAGCCACACTAGATTTTTCATTTTTTTATGTTATATATAATCTTTAGTTTTATTAATATTAAGTTAATTTATAAATAAAAAATTACCACCAACACATACTAACTCATTTTTCTCTCTCTTTTAATATCTCTTCTCATTCTCTCTCTCTCTCTCTCTCTCTCTCTCTCTCTCTCTCTCTCTCACACACACACACACGCACACACAATAACGTCTTTTTCTTTTTTTCTCAAACCACATCATCTCTCATATTTGTCTCTTATTCTCATATTTCCTAATCCAAAAACCCTTTTTTTCTCCTATTTGTTCATTTGGCTTGGTTGAATTTATTTGTGGGTGATTGAAAATCAAAGGTAAAGTGGATATTTCAAAATTTCCTCATTCTTTTCTCCTTTTTTAGTTGAACCCTAAAACCCAATTTATTAATAATATCAATTTTCTTAATTTCTCAGAAATTATTTTCTTTCTAATCATTTGGTTTTATTGCTCTCTTTATAGGATGAAGAAGTTTTCTCCAGTACTTTCTAGGGTCAAATATGCTTCTTCGGCTAATCTAGAAGCATCGAAAACTCAACATTCAAGTGAGAGTATCAATGTTGTTGATTATGAATTGTTGGAAACATATATGGGTATTAGGCCTCCAGTTTCAAGCTATCATCTTGACATCCAAAATGAGGTAAAGAAAGCTTATTTAAAAATATGTCGTCATCAACCTCCTCGCAATTAACAAAATGAGTCCGTTATCATTGCGAAGAGTCAGTTATATAACAAAATGAGTGACGAGTGGTTATATGTTCGTCTTGTAACTTTTATAAAAAGAAATGTTCTTGGAATATTAATGTTGTGAAAAACGATGTCAAGAACAAAGTATAAACCAAGGGAAGAATAAAGGACAAGGAAGAAGAGGAACACAATAATTGGTTATAACCGTTATTCTTTCACTTTCTCTTAAAACAAGATTACAAGTTTACAAGAATAACAAATAACCTCTCTCACCCTAAATTAGGATTTGCAGCTTAGCAATAATGAGAGACTAGTATGCTATTTATAATAAAACCTAACATACTAACTAATGGGCTTTTTCCACAAGGCCCATTACACAAACCAACTTAATAAACAAGCTAACTTAACAAATTAGGGTTTAAACACTAAAACCTAATTTAACATGCTAACAACCCTAGCATCTTCGACACAAGCATGTGAACAACCTTCGACTTCATGCTTAACCCGGTTGAACCAAGAAGCTACCCTTCGTCCATACTAGAGTTCGATCCAATATCTCACAAATCTCCACCTTGAATCTAACTCTACAACATCAAGGGAACAAACTAGCTTTCTTCATGCAGCTTTAGCAACTGCATACAGTGGAAAAACTTGCAACTCGGTAATGTCTTGGTGATCATATCAGCAGCATTGTCTTCAGTCGAAACCTTCAGCACTTGGACTTCTCCATGTTCGATTACTCCTCTGACGAAATGCAGCCTCACATCAATGTGCTTAGTTCGCTCATGATAGGCTGAATTCTTCGACAGGTGTATTGCACTTTGACTATCACATTTAACAGTGATACCTCGACCTTGAAGTTTCAGCTCCTTCGCAAAAACTTCAAGCCACAATGCTTCTTTCACAGCTTCAGTTAATGCAATATACTTCGCTTCAGTGGTTGATAGAGCAACAACTTTCTGAAGTGTTGCTTTCCAACTAATTGCTGTGCCAAACATAGTGAAAACATATCTAGAAATAGATTTCCTGGAATCCATACAACCTGCATAATCAGAGTCGACATATCCTTCGATTACTACTTTACCATCTTCACCCAAGGCTCCACCATAAATTAGGACTCTATTAAGAGACCCATTTATGTACCTTAAAATCCACTTCAATGCTTGCCAGTGAGCCTTTCCAGGATTCGCCATGTACCTGCTTACAAGACTTACTGCGTATGCTATGTCGGGTCTAGTACAAACCATAGCATACATCAAAAAACCGACTATATTAGCATATGGGATTCTATTCATATAGGCTCTTTCGACATCAGTACTGGGACACTGATCAATACTCAGCTTGAATTGAGGGTTTGTTGGAGTCACAACAGGCTTCGAATTCGACATACCAAACTTTTCAAGAATCTTCCGTAGATATGCCTCTTGAGATAGGCATAACTTTGACTTCTTTCTATCTCTTCGAATGTCAATTCCAAGAATCCTGGAAGCAGCTCCCAGATCCTTCATATCGAACTCCTTATTGAGTTCAGCCTTCACCCTCATCACATCTTCGACACTGTTGCTTGCTATGAGAATATCATCAACATAAAGCAACAAAATAACAAATGAATTACCAGGTCAAAATCTGAAGTAAACCCAGTGGTCGAACTGACTTCTAATGAAACTTATGTGTGCCATGAACTTGTCGAATCTCCTATTCCACTGTCGAGGAGATTGTTTCAGCCCATATAAAGATCTTTTTAGCTTGCACACATAATCTTCCTTTCCCTTTTCGACATACCCTTCAGGTTGCCTCATCAGAATCGTTTCATCTAAATCACCATACAAGAACGCAGTCTTCACATCCATTTGTTCCAGTTCAAGGTCGAACTGTGCCACCATGGCAAGCAACATTCGAATGGACCTATGCTTCACAACAGGAGAGAACACATCATTGAAGTCGACACCTTCTTTCTGAGTGAAACCCCTTGCGACCAGTCTTGCCTTGTATCTTTTCGACGTCACTCCTTCAATTCCTTCCTTAACTTTGAAAATCCATTTACAGCTGACTAACCTTGCCCCAACAGGTTTCTTGATCAGTTCCCAAGTGTGATTATCATGAAGAGATTTCATCTCATCATCCATGGCCTTCAGCCATTCAGTCTTATTTTAACTCCTCATAACTTCCTTATAATCTCTAGGTTCATCATCAAGAACCTCACTGGCAGAGTTTAATGCATAAGCTATAAGATCTGCATACCCAAGTCTCTGAGGTGGTTTGATGACTCTTCTCGACCTATCTCTCGACAATAGGTAGTCATCTTCAGTTTCCTCAACTTCCTCAGCATCTTCTGCTTCTTCTTCGACTTCATCAGGGATATGCAATTCAGCATCAACATGCTCCACCTCAACAGGAATCTCTACCTGTTCCAGCTCTTCTGTTCTTCGACCATCATCAGTTTTCTTGAAAGCCATTTCAGCTTCATTGAAAACTACATCTCGACTGGTGATACACCTCTTGTGACCTGGCTCTAGGCACCATAGCCTATAAGCTTTGACTCCTTCAGGGTATCCCATGAACATGCATTTCAGAGCTCTAGGTTCGACCTTGTCTTGCCTAATATGAGCATAGGCTACGCAGCCAAATACTCTTAGTTTGTCGAGATCTGGTGGATGTCCCGACCAAACTTCTTCAGGTGTCTTCATATCTAACGTTGTCGAAGGACATCTGTTTATCAGATATGTTGCTGTCGCAACAGCCTCAGCCCAGAACACCTTCTTTAACCCCGCACTAGTCAACATACATCTGACTCTCTCCAAAATAGTTCGATTAAACCTTTCAGCAAAACCATTTTGTTGTGGAGTACCTGCAGTAGTTCTATGCCTTGCAATACTAGAGGTAGCACAAAAACTGTCGAATACCTCATTGCAAAATTCAAGGCCATTGTCGGTTCTCAACCTCTTGACCTTTCTGCCAGTCTGATTTTCAACCAGAGTCTTCCAACTTTTGAAATTCTCAAAAGTTTCATCCTTAGTCTTCTGGATGAATACCCATAATTTTCTGGAATAATCATCTACTATGGATAGGAAATACCTTGCCCCAGAATGTGATGCACACCTTGCAGGCCCCCAAAGATCAGCATGGATGTAGTCAAGGGATCCATGTGTTCTCTGTTTGCCTTTGTTGAACTTCACTTTGCAAGATTTTCCAAGTACACAGGGTTCACAAAACTTCAGCTTTTAGACTTTGTCTCCACCAAGTAGATTTTGTTTCCCTAATTCGACCAGACCCCTTTCACTGACATGGCCCAATCTCATGTGCCAGATTTCTGTCTTCGACAAAGGTTTCGTGGATGCAACATTTGTCGAACCACTTACAACTTCAGCCTCAAGGGTATACAAGCCTTGTTTCTTCACGCCTCTCAAGACTTCCTTCGAACCCTTCATGACTCTTAGGATACTTTTCTCTCCTTGGAAAACATATCCTTTCTTGTCGAATTCACCAAGAGAAAGCAGATTTCTCTTCAAATCAGGAACATACCTGACTTCAGCCAACAACCTTATTGACTCATCATGGAGCTTGAATCTAACAGATCCAATACCTGCAATCTTGCAAGCCTTGTTGTTTCCCAGCAATACTGATCCACCATCTTGATCACATAATTCCTCGAACAAGTCTTTGTTTGGAATCATGTTCCAAGTGCAACCTGAATCCATAATCCACTCTCTTCTCGAGTCACTGCTTGAAACCACAAGAACATAAGATGATTCAAAATCATCTTGAACAATGGCTGCATTGCCATTATCCTTGCCTCCATGATCTTTCAGGCGTTCAGGGCACACCTTTCTTGTGTGACCCTCCTTCTTACAATGATAGCATCGAATGCCAGATGCTTCGCCACTATAAGACTTCGACTGGCTTTTGCCCTTGTTGTCGAACTTACCATTCTTTCGCAAGAATTTTCCTTTAATGGCCAAACCTTCACCAACAGTCGAAGGTTTATGCTCCTTTCGTTCATTCAAGTCCTTAGAATACAAGGCTGATTGAACTTCTTCAAACGTCAGGGATTCCCTTCCATACAAGAGAGTTTCTTTGAAGTGAGCATGTGATCGAGGCAAAGCGCACAATAGTAACAACGCTTGATCTTCATCATCAATATTTACATCAATATTTTCAAGATCAAGAATCAGCTTATTGAATATATCCAACTGCTCAGCCAATACTTTGTCTTCAATCATCTTGAATGAATACAAAGCTTGCTTCAGGTAGAGTCGATTTACCAGCGATTTGGTCATATACAAACTTTCAAGTTTCGCCCATAACCCTGATGCCGTCGTCTCCTTTAATACCTGTCGTAGAACCTTATCACCAAGGCTCAACAGAATTGCGCTGTGTGCTTTCTCGATCATAGTTGTCTTCTCCGCTGCCGTTAATGCAGCATTCATGGCTGCCTCTCCCTTCAACACTTCCAAACAACCCTGCTGAACCAGTAGGGCTTTCATCTTCAAGCGCCACAGACCGAAATCATTCACTCCGGTGAACTTTTCAATCTCATACTTTGTTGACGGCATCTTCTCCACGCTCACCGCACCAATTTGTTGTGAAAAACGATGTCAAGAACAAAGTATAAACCAAGGGAAGAATAAAGGACAAGGAAGAAGAAGAACACAATAATTGGTTATAACCGTTATTCTTTCACTTTCTCTTAAAACAAGATTACAAGTTTACAAGAATAACAAATAACCTCTCTCACCCTAAATTAGGATTTGCAGCTTAGCAATGATGAGAGACTAGTATGTTATTTATAATAAAACCTAACATACTAACTAATGCGCTTTTTCCACAAGGCCAATTACACAAGCCAACTTAATAAACAAGCTAACTTAACAAATTAGGGTTTAAACATTAAAACCTAATTTAACATGCTAACAACCCTAGCATCTTCGACACAAGCATGTGAACAACCTTCGACTTCATGCTTAACCTTGTCGAACCAAGAAGCTACCCTTCGGACATACTAGAGTTCGATCCAATATCTCACAATTAATAATGATGTTATTTTAGCTTATTTTCAAGAAATGAATGATAGACGATTTTCATTGTAATGTATTGCATTAAATAATATTATTATTCATTTTTAATATGATGGTAGTTAGTATTTTATTTTATGTTTAGCCACACAAATATATATTGTTTGGATTCGCCCCTGACATAATGATGAAATCTACCCCTATCAAGCATTCTTACTGTTAACACAAAACTCTTTCCTTTCTATCATTTTTACTTTCTGTCATTTATTTTCCGCATCACAACAAATACAAAACCCTTTCCTAGTTAGAATAATAAAACTGCTAATCTGTCTTTAAAGTCATCGATCTCTAGGGATACGATAATGGTAAAACATACTTTTGTTGCAAACGTAACAGTAACTTCAAATGTTCTTGGTTGTTGATGTCTTATACAATGAGTGTGGAAGTAAGGAACCATGAGTGATATTGTCTCTTTTCCCAATATGAGATCAAATATGTTATATTTTTGATATAGTAAACCAACCTCATGATGTTCCTTTAAGGCCATGGAAATCAATAATGTTTTACTATTCATATGTAAACAATAAGTGGTCAATCTTTGTTTTCATTTCAATAGACATTGTGAATGTGACTTATATAACTTCTATTCTCGAGGAAAATCATTCTAAAAACATTGAAGAAAATAAGGATTTATCTTGGTGTACCAACCATACATTATTTCTTTAATTAATTAAAATGTCTTAAAATCCTTAGTATAGTACATCCTTAGTTGGGAAGTTTCTTGCCTAGTACAATAGATGACATGATTTTAGAATTTATCAAGTATGAATATGATTAATCATGTTTACTTTGAGATAATACAAAAATGAATAATATGTAAATTAATCAAGAACTATGCCATTAACTAGGTTTTATCAACAAGTTGCAAAGGCACAATAGTCTTTTCCTTTCCATTTAACTCTAGCGTGGGGAAAGAAAAACCATTCTAGTTTGGAGAGGAAGCTTACATGTTGGAGAAAAGAGGAGGGGAGAATAAGGCTCATTTAGTTGCATGCAAGGATATATATACACTAATCCACTAATTTATCATTTTAAAACTTCCCCTCATATTCTGTCAGTCAATAAACTAGCAATATTTCAAGACGAAGCTATCTTATATAATAGAATCTACAACCCTTTATCATTTGAAGTTGGTTTATAGGTTTCAATAAAAATTAGGCCATTACTTGATCATTTTGTTTTAGGATATTATGAGAATTAGAGTTAGGTTTCTATGTTTCTCTCATATTGTTATTTTAGAACTATGAACACTTGGGTGGTAGACAATAGGATGTTGTTGATGGCTAAAGTTTATGTATTATTACTTGATTAAATTCCTTGATTGCATGATTAATTTACTTGATATGTCGCCTTATCATTTTTGGGAGTTTAATGTGTTTTTGAGATTTTTAGAGGTGTCAAACATGAAAAGTTTAGAAAAATGTTGCATGAATTGATTCATATCTTCTTCATATGAATCAAATCCAATATTCATAGGTGTGAAAAACAATGTTTTAATGTTGTGATTTTAATTACAGAAGTAGATCGGATTGACTAACATTATCTTCCTTGATATAAAGTGAATTTGATTTGAGCCAAAGAAATCTTGTGACTCGAATCACTAGGTCAAAAGTCCAAAATGTTGTTTTTTGTTTCTAAACCCTAATTTCGATGCTTATAAAACCTTGGGAACATATAATACTCATAATGGATCTTACTTAGTCCTAAATTTAAAATAATAACATGTATGGAATACTAGTTATTACAATTTTTGATGAAAATTCAAACACATAGAACCTTTTCAATTGTCACTCTTCTCATGTAGAGATAACATCAATAGATTATGTGTTTGATATGAACATGACTTGTATTTTTATATGAGTACTTATTTTAGTAGACAAAGTTATTACTATTATTATGGTATTATTTGTATTGAGTCAGAATAATAGGATCCACCTTATCTAAGTGGATTATGCATTTATAGATGTGGCATGTAAGACATCATGGTAAATGGGGTACCGAATATGGAGTTATTCCATCTCCATTCTTACCAAACTTAGTATCTTATCTGATTCATTATATTAACCACTATGTCACGAACCCCTGTCTACTTGTCATGTACATCTAAGCCTCCATATTATTCTCGCATTCAAGAACTAGACACTTATGTAAAAAGAGGAAAGTATAAGTTCTATATTATCAATTAAGTAAGTTTATTTTAACTTATTTGTAGTATAATTTAAGTAAGTGTCCATTGTGTTTTTTCCCCGTATTTGAAACCTTATGTGTTTGATATGAACATGACTTGTATTTTTATATGAGTACTTATTTTAGTAGACAAAGTTATTACTATTATTATGGTATTATTTGTATTAAGTCAGAATAATATGATCCACCTTATCTAAGTGGATTCTGCATTTATAGATGTGGCATGTAAGACATCATGGTAAGTGGGGTACCGAATATGGAGTTATTCCATCTCCATTCTTACCAAACTTAGTATCTTATCTGATTCATTATATTAACCACTATGTCACGAACCCCTGTCTACTTGTCATGTACATCTAAGCCTCCATATTATTCTCGCATTCAAGAACTAGACACTTATGTAAAAAGAGGAAAGTATAAGTTCTATATTATCAATTAAGTAAGTTTATTTTAACTTATTTGTAGTATAATTTAAGTAAGTGTCCATTGTGTTTTTTCCCCGTATTTGAAACCCACTAAAAAAAAGTTTCTTAACTCACATTTATTATTTTAGCAAGAAAGGAGTCGCATAAGTAATGTCCCATTATTACTTGATGAGATTGTTTAAAGGTGAGACTATCTATATGTAACTCCGCCTGCATAAAATTTTCACTTTTGGTAAAATTTACTATGAGGCGACTGTATCTCCTAAAATTCTAAATAATTAATGTAAGGTGATACACTCAACATACGACTCTTAAAATGAGAAAACAAAATAAAAATTATATATTTGTTTTGATTTAAGTTTATGAACTAAAAATCATTAGTTTATCAAACTAATAATATGTAGTTGAATTAAATGTTTGACCTATAAGTTAAATACATAATAAACAATTTGTAGTAAATTTGATATATTATTTAATAAGTTTGATCAAACAAAATTATTAACAATGAAAATTTAATAATCCTTAATATGAATTGAGAAAAAAAATCTTATGTAGTTATATATCTACTAACCTCATCTTTTATTAAAATATAAAAAATAAATTTTTTCTCTTTTGTTAAAAAAAAGTTGTTTGTCTCCATTTTATTATATGGTATATTGTGATTATAAACTCGTGATTAATTTTGACCTTTCTCAATTAATATGTATTAGTTATTTTTAGGTGAATAATCACATTGAAAATAAAATATTGAAAGTAAATGCATAAAAGTAAGGGTTAGAAAAATTGCACTAGAAATTTATAAAGGTTTGACAGAATGTTGGCCTAGTCCTGTCCCCAAAAGGTGTTGTTGAGAGTTTCAATAGAAACTTTAACCTTTTGAAGGTTATGCCCACAAACCTTAATACAATATGATCTTGAGATTTTAACAGGCTTATTCCCAACCAATGATAGCTTTTAACCCAGGCTAAGCTAACAAATCATTCAAAGATTTAACTGATCTCAATAACCAAAATAAAACATTTTCAGACAATGCTTAATAAACCAAGAACATATATTTTAATAATAGTTTAATCTCAAGAACTAAACTCAATCTCTTAAAGGTATCCCATCCTTAAGAATATAAATGACCAAAATGACTACTTACAAAAATATCTTCCGAACAAGTAAATCTTCACTTAGTAGCACTAAGGAAACATAAGTGAATAAGAATAATTTCTAAAGAGAGGGAGAGATATAAATTCCAAATAAATATGAAAACATTGAAAAATGGCGTGATTTGAAGTGAGGGTGTGCCTTTTTTATATAGTGTTGGAAAAACCAACAATGGAAATAATCCATGGGCCGAATATATTATCTAATCGATTGAAAAAACCCTCTCCAATTGATTAGATAACTCAAATATAATCGATTGGAAGGCCTAAAAATGAAAATTTAAATATAGAGTTGTTGCTGAGGGAGTCTTGAGACGCGATTCCCTTAGAAATATCTTCATTAATATTCTGAATGAAATGATCCTTAATGATAATGTGTTCTTAAAATAGACTTTCTTTAGTTGACTTATTTAACTTGAATTTCTCTATATGGACTTTGGACTTTCTCTTGTATTTGATATTTTTCTATCCCTTTATTTTCTTCTTTCAAGGATGTTCTTTAAGGGATACCTGCCAATTAACAACTTCTACTTCGGCCAACTATAGGGGTTAGTTCATCAAATGTAACATTTATGAGTTCTTCTATAGTCATGGTCCTTTTGACAAGAAGTTTAAAAATGATTTTACATTAATTTTTTTATAGACCGTGCATATAGAGGAATCATACTTTATAACCTTTGTTACACACGTTACTTAATGCTAAGTAACTTGTGGAATGATGCTTTGATCAAATAGAACAATTAAATGTTATGATTATGGATCTTACCAAAAATCAAAGATTCAATGATTTTGTCTTATTTTTACTAGGTGAAGAGATCTCTTCCCACACAAGAGTGACACAATAGAACATATTTGTTTCCTTCAATTGTGTCCTTTGAGGAGCAACCATCGGTATCATCATTTGCATCACAACTTGACTTTTCTACCTTTGATACCCATATATTTTTGGGTCCTTTGGTGTTAGTATTAGCGTTTTATTTTTATGTTTACAACACTCTTTATAAAAGTATGAAGGAGGATGTTCTTCTTTGCTCTCACGTTTTTGATGAAACAAAACATGACTACATGTCCGTCTTTATTATACTAATAATTAAATTTTAGGGTTATGCATTTAGATGTTTGTTTGGCATTAAAAATATTGCTAAAGCTTTTACTACTGTTTTTGGATTCATAACAAAGACCAGCCCTATTGTAAGACGGCCTTTGGTTACTTGACAAAAGATTCAAGTTGTTTGTCCCTTTGGTGAATTTATCAAGTGGATTTTGAAGATCATCAATTTAATTTATTTTTCAAAATGACCCATTGATCACACTTAATATATTTGTCTAAAGTCTTATAAGATGATGAAGAGTTTTGAATTAGATCATATTGCCTCTCTAAGACCTTCTATTTATTCCAATATGTTTTTATTTTTCAATAGGGAAGAGATAGTATCTTTGGAGATAGAGGTAATTTATTCTAATTTACTCATTTCTTTTGTTAGCTTCTTACAAATATGAAATAAATTTTGATAAAAAGTGAGAGGTTACCTCATTGTCGTGAGGATTTTTCGTGAGACAGGGGTTTGCTTCTTCTTTATATGAATATTACATATCATCGTTATCCTAGGATATGTATGCTCTTTTTTGGATTTCTTGAACTTTCTTTGATGTTGGTTTCTTTCGGGTTTTGAGGGTAGATTGGTCTTATATGCCCTTTTTCTCCGCACTGATGACATGTAGGAATGGATGATGAATTTTCTTCACTTTGCTTCTAGAGTTTTGAAGTTTATTTTTCATCCCTTAGGAACTCCTTTAATTTTTGAAACATGAGCTTCACGGATTATCAATCTCACTTTAACAGTCTTCATATTCTGATTCCATATCTTTGATGTTAGTAGCTTTAAGTGCAATACTTTTTATATTCTTTTTGTTATCTTCTTCGTCATCAATAAGTTTTTTTCAGCTTCATCTCATGTTCTTGCAATTTACTAAAGAAAATGTGTGTTCATGATTGCTAAATTCTTAGATTCGCAAATCGTAGTGACTTTAGATTGCCAACTACGATTTAGACATCTAAAAATCTTCATGACTAATTCCACATTTGATAATGTTTTTCCCAAAATTCTTATATGGCTCACGATGTGGACGAATCATGTATACATTATTTATGTTTCTAATTCAAGTCACCCAATTTTAAAAAAATTGAAATAAAAAAATCAACTTACTATAAACTAAAAGAAACCACCGACAAATCATCCGATTTGTTGAATTATTTTGTTCAAAGATCAAAAAGAAACTTTTTTTCAAAAAAGCTAAATGAAATTTCTGTTTTTTTCCATGAACATTTTTAAAATTTGCTTTATATGGTAGTGACGAATTGGATATTAATCTAAAAAAAAAATTATTTATACCGTCTATATTTAGTCATTCATTTATGTTGGTCAAAAATGATATATTTTTTTTATAAAGAAAAACAATACTAGTATTTATTTAGTCTTTTGGATAAAGAAACACAATATTTACATATTTATTTAAAAGTAAAAAATAATATTTCAACACTCATTAAATAATTCATTAAAGAAAAAGTACATGTAAATCTCATTTTCATTAAGTCTGTAGACTAATCTTTATTACATCTGTCAAAAAAAAATATAAAAAAAATCTGAAATTAAATAAAATAATATGTGGCATTGTTTCCTTATATCAAGCATGAATATCCATATAAACGTTAAAACCTAATCAATTTTCCCTACTTTCCAATCCTCTTTTCTCGCATCATTTACTATAAATACTGAAATTAATTTCATTTTATTTATTTCACCCTTAAATATTTCATCACAAATTCACAACAAAAAATAAAATAAAAATCTTTTCCTTAAATCTCAACAGTACGTTAGAGTTTTATAGTAGGGTCCACCCACTCCACACACTAAAACGGCGCGCGCCCACACGATGCACCCTCGCGCACTGGACCACACTCTACCAAAACCCCTACTCATCAAAATCAAATAACCTCTTGAAGGAAACAAAAATAGCATGAGGAAAGGATCACGATAAGTAAACAGTACCTTCAAAACGCATGAGTAACGTGCATGGTTTCTATACGTGGACCAATGGGAACAAAGTAGAGAATTATAAAATAATTTTTTATTATTTTTCTTTATTATATTATTGAAGTGACCAAAACTATAACACTGATACAACAGAACAGAACTGAACTGAGAAACACATAAAAACATAAAAACAGAAACCAGAGATTTGGGTTTTCGATCGCTTTAACATTGTTTGTTCATTGCGCCGTTTCGTTTGGTTTCTTCGTTTATGAATCGTTTTCTTGAATTCTTGAATAAAGATACGTGAATTCCGCATTCCCTGCATTGTTATCGGTGGCTCTGAGTTTTTCTTGCGTCAGTCTACAATGGAGGGTGACGGCGATACCAGTGTTGGAAATCGAAAACGGAAAAGAGGCTCGTTGAAAACAAAGCTCCTTGTTAATGAAAAAGTTGAGGTAACGATGATGTTATATGATTCTGATTTCTGATTATTTTTGTATAAAGATTTGGTTTTTATTTTGTTTGTGATTTCTGGGTTGTTGATTTTGTATTAGGTTTTGCTATGTGGTGTTGTTTTAGGGTTTTTTGGGGGTTTCTTTACATGACTGTTGTAATTCTGTTATATCAGAATCAGAATCTAGTTTTTTTTTTTTTTCTGTTTACGAATCTTTGATTTTCTGTTCTTGATTTGACATTTCTGATTCTTTTTTTCCATAATTGAATTACCATTCATCTTTTTGTTTTCTTGTTTTGAGCTATGTTTGGATTTCATGCAAGTGATGAATTAGGAATGAGATGAGATACTGTTTATATAGTAATATAATGTGGACTCAATGTTATTTCCTTTATTGATGTTTTTTCAGTTTTTGTGATTGTTGTTTTGGGGAGAAAACCTGCATGTTGTGAATGTGATTTCTTAATCTGAAATTTGCAGTTCAAGGGTTTTGTTTTGTAAATATGTTTTTTTTATTATTTTTTTTTTCAGCTGAGGAGTTTGGAAGATGGTTTTCTGGGATCATGGCATCCGGGGAAAATTATCCGCCGCGCAAGGACGAAGCGCTATGTTAAATATGAAAATATTCTTAATGACGACGAATCAGATTACATTGTTGATGTTGTGAGTGTTTCTAATGTTTTGGATGGTGTTGTTGATTCTTCTTCTGCTTCAGATTGTGGTTACAGTTACAGACGTGGACTTATTAGACCAGTCCCGCCTTCGATTGAGTTAGAGAGAATGGATCTTCCATTCGGATTTTGTGTTGATGTGAATTATCAGGATGCTTGGTGGGAAGGTGTGATATTCGATCGCTGCAATGGAATGGAGGAGAGGAGCATATTCTTCCCTGATTTAGGTGATGAAATGAAGGTTGGAGTTACGCAATTGAGAATTACTCAGGATTGGGATGAATCAACTGAGAACTGGTTACCAAGAGGGAAATGGGTGTTTCTTGAGTTGTTTGAGGAGTGTGAGAGGGTATCCTATGTCGCAATCTCGGTGAAACAGATTTGGTATGATGTCAGGATGAGAAAGGATTATGCTGAGACCATTCGAGAATGGACTTGTAATGTGAAGGAATTGTGGAAAGACCTTGTTGTGGAGGTGATTGGTGAGTACTATACCATCACGCTTAACGAAGTTCGCCCCGCCTTAAACCTTCCGAAGAATTTACTCGAAGGAGGGTCATCTGAACCAACTGATAATGTTCACATTGAAGCTAATCACGGTAATGCGTCTGGTTCTGATGTTGGAACATCTGATAGGCCTAAGGAAAATGGTGATTCTTCAAACTTGATGGATACAGATCAAAACTGCGGTGGGACTAGCATCTTTCCTTTGGTGGATGGGGACTGTGAGAAGCAAATTATTTTACATGAAGAGCTTGAATCAGATAAGGATCGAATACGGAGACATTCTAAGTCCATAATTTGGCAACCTCTGAGACTGTCTGAAGTTGAATTCTGTCCTGAAGTTGTTCATGAGTATGCACTTGGATGTAGGAGCAAGACAGTTCGGGAAACCTTGAAGACGAAAGTAAGGAAACATCTTGCATTTCTTGGTTGGACAATTGAGTGGACCGAAAACAGTTGTCGTCAAAATAGACGATACCGGTACATTTCACCAGATAAGCGTGACCGGAAATGTTACACTTCGATTTTTCAAGTTACTCAAGTTTTGCAAGAGTATCCCAACATGAACTCTAAGCTGCCCCAGATTGACGGAAATCTTTCACATCTGGCCTCTGATCCACCCCGAATGAACAATGATCTAGATGTTTGTCCTCCAACCACTGAGCCTTCTTCAGTTAAAGTTCAACTTGAACCAGAATTCTGTCCTCTAGCCGTCGTGAAATATTACTTGTACACAATAGAGAGAAACTCAGCTGAGAAGAGAGAGTGGAAATTAAAGGCGAAAAAACATCTGTTAGCAGAAGGATGGATCTTTGATTACCCAACTGAAAGAAGGAGGGCATTTGTGTACAATTCTCCACAAAATCATTGTTTACGCACACTTCGAGGTGCATGCAGGCTGTACCTAAAAGAAAAAATTCCTGAATGGACTGATTCAGATCATGTCGATGGTGATGCTCTATTGCTGAGTGTGTTCCAATTGCTTCAAGAAGAGCCTGAATTACAAACTATAGATGATTCACCACCAACTGCAAGGAGAAAACGTAAAGGCACCAGGACTTCAAAGAGTAGTGTACAAAAGAATCTAGAGAAGGAAGTACCTAACCGTAAAGGCGCAAGTACTTCAAAGGCTAGTGCAGAAGAGGATCAAGAGGAGGAAGAACTTACCCGGGTGCTAAGAACAAGCAAAAGGGTGCAGACGGTTTTTGGTTTGTCGCATCAAAAACCTCAAAATATTGTGTCTTGGTTAATAGGTTGCAAAATTGTGTTGCCAAGATACAAGGTCTATTACTGGGAAACAGAAGGCAGAGACTCACCTACGTTTGAGGGAAGGATTACTCTAGAAGGAATTAAGTGCACATGTTGTCAGAATGTATTTGGACTCAGCGGCTTTGCAAACCATGCTGGTGGAAGCAGTAACAGAAGGCCTTCGGCGTGTATCTTTTTGAAGGATGGAAGGTCACTGTTAGATTGCATGAGGGAAGTAATGCATGATCAAAGGTCAAGGGAAACGAAAGAGAAACCATGCAATAATCTGTTTGAAGGCGAAAATGACAACATTTGTTCTGTTTGTAACTACGGGGGTGAACTTATTTTATGCGACCAATGCCCATCGTCGTTTCATAAGAAGTGTCTTAATTTGGAGGTAGATTATTAACCAGTTTCCTTTTCAATCATGGCGTATTAAGTTCTATCCTGTTGCTATATTTCCTTTCCTTTTTGTGTCCATGACGTAACTCCTTCGATTCAGTACTTTAATGCCATATTAAATAACTAGTTTCATTCTGCACGTGTAGGGCATCCCTGATGGTGATTGGTTTTGTCCATCATGCCGTTGTGGGATTTGCGGCCAAAACAAAATTGAAGAGACAAAAGATGGAGATTTTCTTACTTGCATTCAGTGTGAACATAAATGTAAGCTGATATACATATATAGATTTGCTTCAATATTTCATCCATTTCTTTGTGAATGTCTGTTTTTTATTTGTGTGTGCATAACTACATATGTTGACCAACGAAAATTTTCTTCAACTCTATGTAGATCATGTTGAGTGCCTCAGAAATAGAGCAAAAGATAACTCGAGACGATATATGAAAAATTGGTTCTGCGGAGAAGAATGTGAAAGGGTAAGTTAAATCCACCTCCCTTTTTTCTATTTTCTTTCTTTATCAAACCAAAATAAAGTGTTCCACATCCAACTTAGTAGACGTAATACTTTCTAGTTCGACAATGAGCTCTTTACTCAGATCATGGTTGCATTTATCAATGGCTTTTGTTTAATAGCTAATAATCTAGTGGACAATACCTGATTTTGGCGATTGATAAGCATAATAGGTTTAAGTTTGATGCTAGCAGAACCATTTAAGCTCTATGTCTTCAATATATACTGCCAGAGTCAAGTTTTATGAAAATGGTTATTCGCTACATTTACGCGTATGCACTTTTGCAGGTCTACACAGGGCTCCAAAATCTATTGGGAAAGCCGGTTTTAGTGGGCGAGGACAATCTAACTTGGACATTGGTGAAGTATGTCAACTCTGATAGTTGTAGTGTTGGCAGTGCTGAAAATGATCTAGTGGCAGAGAGTTACAGCAAACTCAGCGTTGCACTTTCGGTGATGCATGAATGTTTTGAACCCTTACCTAACCCCTTCTCTAGCGGAGATATCGTGGAAGACGTTATATTTAACCAAAGGTCAGATATTCTTATCCTTCAATTCATGTTCATAACATTTAATTAGGATTCTTTTCATTCTATGTTTGTTCATACTCACAAACCATGCATAAGGCATCTTGAGTTGAACCTGAAACATATCTGCATAGATTCTAACATATCTATCACTGTGGAAAATGGACTTTTTTTTATAAAGTTCATAGATATGTTAGAATCTATAACTATTTTTATCGTATATATAGTTAGTGCGAAGTTTGTAGTTTTACGTTTATCATGCATGATTGAGTTGACGCGTCTATAGACATTTATTAGAAGATACTAATTAAAAAGTTTCCTTCTTTTTCACTATAAATTTCTTCTCTTCCAGCTTATTGCGAAAAATCTATGCCTATATGGATGGCAACACAAATACTGAGCCAATGTTTTTGAAGAGTATACAAAGTATTTTAGCTCTCGTGAAATATATCGTTACGATTTTGGCTATTTGATTCAGAAAAAATGATTCTAATGGATTGAGCATATATTTTGTAAGTCGTAACTCTTTTAATCTAACAAGATGGCATGCAAAAACATCACTACACAGTTTGAGTTTTCAAATATGTCGGTATTTGTTTCATTTAAAATGTGTGGATCATGTACACCTTTGAGTTTTTTCATTCACTAATGGATTTGTTCACAGGTATACATTGTCCATGAGCATGATATTTAATCTCTAAATTATGCTACATTATTGTTATATTCGCACCGAGCCAGTGCCTTATATATGTATTTTGGAAATTTTCAGGTCGGAGCTCAACAGACTAAACTTCCAGGGTTTCTATACCGTACTTCTAGAGAGGAATGAAGAACTAATCAGTGTGGCTACTATAAGGTGAATATAGGATCTGCTACCACTAAGAATCAAATCAAGTAGTATGTTTTTGCACGATTCTGTGATTGCATTTCGTTAACTTTTCATATCCTTTTGTAGGATATTTGGAGACAAGATAGCTGAAGTTCCTCTAGTCGGTACCAGATTTCAGTATAGACGACTTGGAATGTGCCGTGTTTTAATGGATGAGCTTGAAAAGGTAACATAAAAATCGTACAAAACACGTCATTTTAGCTAGTTATTTATGAACTATATCAAATGATCTCGATATGGCATCAAATTTTAGCATCGAATTTCTCACTTGAATACTTTTCTTGCATCAGAAGCTAAAGCATCTGGGAGTGGAGAGACTAGTCTTACCAGCTGTTCCTGGTGTACTAGAAACATGGACCAATTCTTTTGGTTTCAAGCAGATGAGTAATTTCGAGAGATCGCAGTTTATAGACTATTCTTTCCTAGACTTTCAGGGAACTACCATGTGCCAGAAACTGTTAACAAGACTTCCATCTCCTGAATCGGGCGTAACAAGAGGTTCGTAACTTTTTATGATCCTTAGATCATCTACATATGTGATTGCTCGAAACTCACTGTCAATCCAAACATGCACGCAATGAAACAGTTTCTTCATTGATTGATTAGATTATAACCTTATTGTTTCATAATGCAGACACTACTCCGAAACAACAAGACCTTGGATTCTCTGTGAAATGCAGAATTAATTTTGAAAAAGCTAGTCCAGGATCAGAAGTGGATCAAGCAGAAAGGACTGGAAAAATGGATTTACAAGTTTGGAGACCTATGCCTAGTTCCTAAGCAAACAAGAAAAAGAAAAAAACAAATTTTTGTGAAAGAGACAGAAAGACAGACATAGAGAGGAAGTGTATTGGAGGAGAATAAAAATAAAGTGTAGAAAAAAATTGCTTTTGAACAATAGTGTTTAGGCTATAAGTTTATCTTCCTGCAAATTGATGATGTTCTTGGGATATTTTCAGGGGCATGTCACATATGTGATTGAAAAATAATCTAGGTCTTATTGACATGATTAATTAATGTACTGTTTATATGACCATGTTGTTTGTTATGGGATTTTTGCTACTAGTTTAAGTGTTTATTATTAAGCTGTTTTATAATAAAAAGATAACATAAAGTTAAATTACTTCCATATAAAACTTAAGTTGCTCTGAAGCATATTCTGATTCCTATGATTCTTCAAAATCCAATTCTTCTAAGAATTTTATTATGAAGAATTTTTTTTATAAAAATAGGTCAAAAACATGCTAGAAGTTAGTTTTATACCAAACATGTCTTTAAATTTTACCATATTTAATCGTGATGTGCCTAAAATACTGTTGAATTAAGTTACATTTTATTTTATAAGGTTCTTCTCAAATTTAAGCAAATGACTTTTTTTTTTGTGACTTTATGCAATTTTTACCAATAATGAGTTCATTTAATAAAATAATAGTGTAAATAAAGATGAGATTATGTGATTTTCCATACAAATAAATTAGGTTCTCATTTTTTCATGATTATTTATTTTTGGTACAAAAATATTAGTTTAGATTTGCCTACTACTTTGATACTTTTCTGATTGTTCTAGTGACAGACATAGAGACAATCTATTGTATAACAATAGTTTTTTTAAATATTGAGATTGGTTTTCTTTCATTTATATGCTTTTTATTTAGGATATATTTATAAGGCAAACAATTTAAATTAAGGTAAATAGACTGTTATAATTTAGATAAAATAAAACTCAAATAATTCCATTTTGTTATAAATATTTTGATAAATTATCATTTTATTTTAAGGCTAAATTACGCTTTTGATCATCTATTTTTGCCAACTCACGAAATCAGTCATCTTATTTATTTTTTTAAATAGTTTTGGTTTTTTGCTCATTTTTTGTCCAAAAATACTGATGTGTATTATTTTTAGATATGTGTCATACTTTTATTGACTTGGAATAAGAAAGATTAATTATTCATTGCATTTTTTACGACGATCTCTTCCTTTAGTCGTCTTCTCCGAACGATTTCTTTATCTTCTTTCTCTTTCAATTTGTTCGTTCGTCTTCTTTATTCTCTAAAAAAAATACTCTTTATTGTTAAGGTGTGTTATTTTAATAAGGTACAAAAGATTATACCAAAACCCTCTCAAGAAGAAATGAACCTAAAGAAAGACAGACCAAACCTATTCTTTACAAAATATGCTTGAAAAAAATTAGGGATGCAATTATAGTTAATGTATTTTGATACCGTTAGCCTAATATTTGCCAAAGAATCCGCACAACTATTCCCTTATCTGAAAATATGAGAAGCCAAAAAATTTATACTATTAGTAATATTAACACAGTTGGCCCACCCGTTCCGAACTTGCCAAGGAACTTTGAAAGGAGGAGAAAAAGCTCGAACCACAGCCAAAAAGTCAGCTTCTAACCAAATCTTACGCCAACCCTTCTCATGGACGAACTCAATGGCTAACATAGCACCTGTGAGTTCGACAATGAGAGAATTAGTAACACCTAAAAAGCTAGCAAAAGCGCCCAAAAACCTACCGTCAAAATCTCTCGCAATATCCCCACAAGCAAAAGGCCCAAGATTCCCCAAAGAAGCACCATCACAGTTAAACTAAATCTCATCCCAGGGGATGCTTCCAAATGACTTCCACTATTTTCGGAGCACAAGGAGGTTGAATAACAACCCTAAAATTCTTCAAAATCTCAAAATCAATAATATTTAAGAAAGACAGAGTGTTACTTAAATTACCAGCTAACCCGCAGACTGAAACAACATTGGGAATAGAAATAGAAATAGGGATACCAACATCCTTGAATCTGGAACTGTTATGAGCAAACCAAATAGAATTAAACAAGAATATGACGGCCACCTTAAAAACTAACTTACATTGGTCTGACCAATTCCGCTTGCAAACCCTCCAAATGTCACTCCACGACGAAATACCAAAGCTGCCTCACATAGGCACGGTAAAAAAAGAGATGAGAAATTGTCTCTTCTTCCATAGTGCAAAGACTGCACATTGACGGAAAAGACTTAAGTTGATCATCAGAAGCAATTTTATTGAACAACATGTCACAACCTGCTTTAAAATTTACATTTAAAAAAGAGATTTGGGTAATTAGGTAAATTAGGCAAATGGAAGGTGTTAGACACCCTTTGCCTCCCTTGTACTCAAGGGGACCCATTTAGCCTTTAGTTTTTTTTTAAAAAACAGAAGATATTTTTGGCTTGTATAGCGTTGTTCGTAACGATCAAGGCCAAAACCAAGAACCAAAAAAAAAAACTAAGTAAAAAAAGAGGAAGGCCTCAAGCATCATCATTGGCCTAAAATATAGACATTTTAAAGGGCTCATGTGAAATCTTTAGCCAAAACAAGTATTAAAAGGAAAACATTTTTAAAATGGGAGACCTCAAGTATAATCATTGGTCAAAAATATTGTAATTCTAGTTAAAGGATTTGAAAAAAGTTTTTTAACAAAAGGTGGAGGCCTCATATGAAATCATGGGCCAAAAGGTTTGATTTTGATAAAAGATTTGAAAAAGTTTTGAAAAGAAAATGTTTGTTTGTAGTTTTGATAAAAAGATTTGGAAAAGAACAAAAAGCGTAGAAAAAAAAAGTTTGAAAAATTGTACGTGAGAATAGAAAATGCCAAAAGGATTTCAAGAATCGTATTTATAAAGTGGAAATTAGGTTAAAAATCTCAAAAGAGAAATAAAATTAGTAAAAATAGAAGAAAAATGCAAAAAACATCACTTATGGGATTTGAACACATGACTTTGGGATTACAAGTTTTTCTCTTTTACCAATTATGCTATATTATTTATTCTAAATTAAAAGCCAATTAAAAGTATATGAAGTGCAAGCAAGTATTTGCTATTTAAAAATTGCAAATAATTTTAAATGAACTATTATATATTTTTTAAATAGATAAAATATAAAATCCAAAATGTTAGTATAAATAAAAAAAATAAAAAACCAAGACGTTAGTGTAAATAAATCAAAGAAATTTATAAAACCCAAAATGTTATTATTGTAAATAAACCAAAGAAATTTAAAACCCCAAAATATTAGTAAATAAGCCAGCGAAATTTAAAGCTCAAAGTGTTAGTAAATAAACCAAAAAAATTTCAATATCAAAAATGAAAATGAACCAAAGAGTTTTATAAAACCCCAATTATGATTTTTGAACCGGGATGAGCAAATTTGGGGTATGACACAACAATCTCCAAACCAAGAACGATTTAGAAGGAGGAATAAACTTCGATCAAATCCAACGCCACCATTCCACCTGAACACCTGAATCCCTCTTAAACTCATAAGCCTCCTTGAGCGAAAGGTCCCCCAAAACCGAGCCATTCCATAATCTTTTATCTAGACGAAGATCATACGGAATATGGCATTGCAGAATTATGTCCTTCACAGCAGCCAGAATCATACCCAAATCATTCGGGAAGGACCACTTCCCGTCAACAATAAAAGAATTAACCATCAAATCTATAGGATTCGAAAGGCTTCCACCCTCTGTATTAAACAGTTCGCCACACCACAAAATCGTACCAGAATCGAATAGTGTTGCCGTTTTCATAGAGGCGAGAAGAAATTTTCAGAAATCACTGACATCTCACTTTTTATGCTCGACCAACAAGAGGAAAAAATATGATGCTTGATGAAGTTATTCTTCCTTACGACCCTTCCTCTAACAATAATAGCCCAAGGGTCAGCCGAATTGAGAAAGTCCCACGCCAATTTTAAATTTGTTGCTGCATTAAGATGAAACAAAGATCTAATATCAAGTCCTCCTTCAAAATAAGGTTTAGAAATTTCTTCCACGCTACAGTGACCATCTTGCTTTTGGAATCCTCCCCACTCCAAATGAAATTACGGGCAACACACTCAATATAACTCAACCATGAAACTGACCAATCATAGATGGAAATAGAATGGATAAGCATACTTTGAGTCGAAGATTTAACCATCTCCACTCTACCCCCGAAAGAAAGAAGAGATTTTCCACGACGCGACTATAAGAATAATTTTGTCCGCAATAGGCATAAGAAATTTAGCCCGAGGCTTTCCCTTAAAAATAGGGACACCAAGATAAACTAGAGGAGAATTCACAATATTGAAGCCTAACAGAGCCGAGAGAATATTCTACCGAGATTGTGACATAGTTCCACCAAAAATATAAGACTTACTGCAATTAACTGTCTGGCAAGACGCTGCCTCATGAGCCTTAAAAGCTGAAACCACATTCTTGATATTAGCAACACTTCCTTTACAAAAAATCAGTACATCGTCGACATAGAATAAGTGAGAAAGAATCTGAATGAGATTAGACCCCCTAATTAGAGAAAGAGCTCCAGCGCTAACCATCTTATTGTTAAGGTGTGTTTGAGTGTAGATAAATTTTGTAGTACAAATTTTGTTAGTGACATTTGCGTAGTGTTTTGATCTTATTTTGTGTTGTACGCATTCAATATAATTTGTTCTTGCATACTAAGAAAAAGATAAATCAATTATATACAACTTTATACTTATTTTAGGTTTTAATTCATCTATCTTTCATGATTAATTTAGTGATCTCGTTTTTTAATATGATTTTGTATTTTTTTTTCATTATACAATAATAAATTTATACATAAATAAAATGTAAACGGATAACAAATTATATTATTATTTTTTATGAAAAAATCAATCTTAAAAATTATATTTATTTTATTATTATTCATAAATTTTTAAAGTCTTTCTAAAAGATCAACTACTTTTGATATTAAAAAATTAAAAATACCAATGACAAAAATATTATGAAAAATATTGATGGTAAAGACACGCATTTTATATGTTGATCACTATGAATTTCATGAGTTAAAATTTTAAAGTCTTTCTAAAAGATAAAAAATTAAAAATATCAATGACATATTATTAGTAATATTAAAGTCATTGGTACATTTAACCTAACTCGTTAGAATAAAGAATGTGATGATGGGAGAGGTTTCCATGCAACTGTATCTCTTTCGGAGTATGTTTGTTTTACTTTTAAGATATATATATATATATATATATATATATATATATATATATATATATATATATATATATATATATATATATATATATATATATATATATATATATATATATATATATATATATATATATATATATATATATATATATATATATATATATATATATATATATATATATATATATATATATTATTTTTCAAAATGATTTTTATAAATTAAAAAATTAATTTTAACATCTTATAATATAAATATATACAGTATTAAAGATCAAAATATAGTCAAAATCATAATATATATATATATATATATATATATATATATATATATATATATATATATAATTAAAAATGTTTTTTTTAAACTATTTGAAATAACTTCAAATTTAAATAAATTTTTAAAATGTTGATATTAAGAAAAAATTATACCAAAAAGATAAAACATTTAAAATAACAATTTAAGAATAACTATTCAAATAAAATTTTTATTTTATATTTTAAATAAAAATTGTAAACTTTTATAACAAAATATATTATACTATAATTTTTTTTTGAAGAAGTATAAAAATCAATTTTAATGAAAACTGAAACAATTGGCTTTCATTTTTCCAAACTCTAGTGCCCTTAGCACCTTTAATCATATCTCTTTTAATTTTAAAAAAAATCATAATTTTTACTAATTATGAAATCACAAATATTGTTCTTATGTATAAATTTGATATTAGTTATCTCATATTAAAATATTATAATTATTTTATTTTAATTTATTAAAAAATTTAAATTTATCTAATTGTTGAGATGAAGTTGACAAATAACAATTTATCATTTTTAAAATTAATTAAAATATACAATAAAAATAAATAAATAAAAGGTTATTTAAAAAATAATTAAATGAAGTTAATACTTTATTAACAGTTTTAATATTAACAGTTTTTAAACAGTTACAAATTTGGCTTGAAAAAATAACAATTGTTTTTAAAAAATGTGTGTAAGGGTTCTTCCAGTTTAACAATCCGGCACTTATTTATTGATCACCTCTTGCATTATGACATTGAAGCTTGTAGGTGGAGTTTTCTTAGAGGTTGGTTTTGGGGCTTTGCTGGAAAGATTTCTATCATGCACTGATTGAATTCTTCAAGAAAAATGGAAGCAGGGTCACATTGCTCAAGAGGCTGAATCTTGTCTATTGAAGTTGTGCTAAGTGATGCAAAGAAAAAACAAAATAATAAATGCACATGTGAAAGAGTGGCTAGAGAAATTTAAAGATGCTGTCTTTGATGTTGATGATGTAATGGATGAAATTTATACTTATGCAGAGATAAGTTAGATAATAATCAACTCTAGCTTTATTATTGCTTTTAAATTGTTTAACTTTAAACTTGAACAGAATGTATAAGACATAATCGTAAAAAATACCTTTGTGATTAAGGGTGGTTGAAGACTTTTGGATTTCTTGTAGAATTTAGAGTTAATTCAAATAAGAAAGTGAGAAACTATGTGTATGTAGTACTTAAGTGAATAAGAGATTGTCTCCTTTTTATTCTTAGGGTTGAGATATTTATAAAAACTTTAAATCTAGATCTCATATTTCTAAGAAATAACAACCGCTTCCAGAAGTGGAAGAGTAGCGTAATTTCCCCTATCATTCAAAGCAGCATGGTTTCCTTTACCATGACTTCTTCCACATCGTTGCGGACAAGAGACACGTCACTTTCCATGTTCGCTCGCTTTGAGCGCATTTTCAAAGAAGCAGGCGACGTCGAGGAAATGGCATCACATCCAATAAATGGTTTGTCGATCTATGAAGCAAAAGACCATGGAGATGTTGTGGACAAGATGTTACATTATTTACCTCCTCATTGTCCCTTGCGGACTCTTTACTAATATACAAATTCACAGTCCCTCAAGCACGAGGACTTAGAAATAGATAAGTAATTTAAATTTTTTTTCGTTTGGAATCATTCATATTGAACCTTAAATAGAGCAACTTAGGTGAGACTTAAGATGAGTCCCTGTGGCGAGACTTTTAGTTGAGTCTCTATGGCAAGACTTTTAGTTAAGTCCCTCAAGCGAGACTTTTAGTTGAGTCCTTCAGGAGAGATTTAGTTGAGTCCCTCTAGAGAGACTTTTAGTTGAGTCCCTCAGGAGAGACTTTTAGTTGAGTGGCCTACACAGGGGTATCTCACATAAATAATGCTTATTACCACTAGAAAGGCAAGGATCTTCTTGTGGAAGTCCAACAATTGTATTTCCCTTTTTAAGGCGACAATGATCTTCCTGTAGAAGTCCAACATTTAATTCGAATGTAGAGACATATAAGCTTGCTACAAATAATAATTATTTTTCAAAGAGATTCATACATTGTTTGGAACCTCTCCCTTTTAACAACTAACTATTTTAATATCTTAGATTAACTGAGTTCCAAGCTCTAGGAATGATTCGCCCATCTAACTCCTCAAGCTTGTAGGCTCTATGAGGGAGCTTCTGGTATATGCGATATGGTCCCTCCTAGTTGTTTTGTAGTTTTCCCTTATGGGCGGGCACAATGACTTGTCTCTTCACTAGGTTGACCTCCTGCATTTCTCTTCGAACCATTTTGGAGTTGTATCTTCTAGTTGCCCTTCGCTTGGCGGTTAATTCTCAAATTTGGACAATATCTCTTGTTTCTTCGATTAGGTCAACAACACATCTTAACCCTGCCTCATTATTTTCTACTTTGGATTAAAAGTGTTACATGGAAATTTTGTCGATTTCGATAGCCAACATAGCCTCCGCCCTGTATACCATGATGAATGGAGTATCCTTGGTAGTTGAATGAAGGGTGATGTGATATGACCAAAGCACCTCGTGTAGTTGTTCAGCCTAAAGTCCTTTGACGTCATCTAGCTTCTTCTTGATACCCTTCAATATTACCTTGTTTGCTAATTTCTCTCGCCTATTTGCATGTGGAAGGTCAACAGAAATAAAAAAATTTCACTCCCAGGTTGTGATAGAAATCAACTATGGTTGTGCTCGCAAACTGAGTGCTATTGTCTGTAATGATGAAGCTTGGAAAGTTGAACCGAAACATAATCCTACCAATAAAAATGACGGGCCCTTCCCGCTATCTTGGAGACGACTTCAGCTTCTTTCCATTTTGTGAAATACTATACTCCAATGATCAGAAACTTTAGTTGGTTAAGTGCGAAGGGGAAAGGGCCTAGAATGCCCAACACTTATTGGTAAAATGGCTAGGCCATCATGATGGAGTGGAGAAGTTCAGCTAGTGCATGATGCATATTGTCGTGCCTATAGAATTTGTCCCATTTCCTAATGAATGTCATATTCTGCTTCATTAGGGTAGGGAATTAATATCCCGTCCTAAGTAGCTTGTGGATTATATCTTATCCGCCAACATAACTGCCACATGCCCCTCGATTTACTTTAGTGAGGAGTAGGGTAATTTCATGTTCCCTTAGATACCTTAACATGGGAGAAACCATTCCCATTTGTAGATCCTCCCTAACATCAGAGTGTATTTTGGTGTACAATTGTTCTTTGCCTCTAATTCGTCCTGTGGTAGTTCATGTGATTATAGATTGTGGATTATGGGCATCATCCAACCATTGGCCTGGGAGACTTCAAAAGTATTGGTCTCACCCCTCAATAATAGGGACGACGAGCGTTTCCAGAATTACAGTGCGGTTGTATCCTATTTTCTTCGAGCCAGAGAGCTTGGACATAAACTTCTCCCTAAAATTCTGCTCATTTGGCACATATATTATCTCAAAAGATTTGAAACATTCTAACAAGTCACATACCTTTTTAGATATTTGACGAGTTTACGCTCTTTCGTTGAATACTCCCCGAGTGATCTCAAACGAAGATGGAATTTTACACAGGCCATCCTCCGACCCAAGATGAAATTTTATGTTGTCTATCCTAAAAAATGAACTAGGGTTTTTCACGGGATGACCTCGAATCAAACCGAGATTTTACACAAGCGAATCTCAAACAAAGATGAGATTTTATACAGACTAATCTCGAACTATTATAGTTCAAAGATAATATTCTAAGTAATTTGAAACAATATAGAATATATATTTACTGGCTAAAATTTGATTTAAATTAGGAAACAATTCATGGGCGAATTAACTGCCATAATCAGTTAGGGCAATCAATTATTACCTATGAATAACCGATTGTTCAGATTTTAATATTTAGTAGTTACTAATTATTTAGAGACTTTTCTAAGGATGGAAATAGGCAGGGTCTGGGTAAGGTACTATAGTATCCGTCCCCATACCCGCAGTTTGAAAAAAAATCCCTGTATCCAATTCCATAGCGCGTAGGCATCAACCTATGTACTCGTACCTATACCCTTTGGGTAGCTAAATACCCATATTCGTACCCGTTTACCCTCATTTTTAATAAAAATTTATCGTTGAATTGTAAAGCCTAGTCTTTTTCGATCGTTTGTAGGCTTTACTAGCTAAAAATAATATAATTGATTGTTCAATAGTAAAAAACTTCTATTAATGAGACAATTTGCTAACTGATTGACTAGACCTTAATATGTAGATTAGATTATTTCTTTTTGGTGCAAGAAGATTTGTTTTTATCCTTACAATATTTTCTTACAATAGGGGTGAACAGGTTTTGAGAAATTCGTCCGTACCCGTCTGATCCATGGTAACCGTTTGCACATGGTCGAATTCAAAACGAATGTTGGGTTTAAAGAGTGAAAAAACGGGTTTTGATTGCTTGTAACGGCTCAGTTCAGTTGGGCCAATTGAACCCAAGGAAAATTGAACCCGACAGCACTGCTGGTTTATTATATCATTCTGTTGGCTGGACTGTTTTTTTTTTGAAATCCTAATAGCAATATCCATTGTTCAAACACCAATATATAACTAAAAACCCTAGTCGTCACACAATTTATCTCTCTTCCTCCTTTTTCTTACACGCTACATTCTTTCTCTTGTTTTACATTTTTTCTTTTGTCAACTAAATATAAAAATCAACAAACATGAGCATTTCTATTGTGTAATCTTCATTTCCTCAATTTTCTTTGTTATCTTCACTAATATTGGTTGAAGTTTGGTGTTGTTACTAGTTGTAGCATTGTTATCTTTGTCTCCTCAATTTTCTCCCTCTTTAATTTCATGTTTCCTCTCTTATGTATGTTGCATAAGCTTAGTATTGTTTGGTTTGAAAGATGAATGGTTGAATGATGAATTAGGAAGAAACAATAAACTTTCCTTTTTTTTATAATCTGAATGTTATAAGATATTTCTTGTTTCTATTCGGTAGGAAGATGAAACAAGATGTATGTTATGGAAAATTTTCTTTTGTTATTTTACATAATATTAAAACAGAAAAAAATTAATTAATAAAATGGATAAAAACTAAAATTGGCCACTAATTATAAACCGCTCAAACCGATCCAAAAATCAACCAAACCGTGAACCCGAAAACAGACGAAACTAATGATAAAAATTGTAACACGCCAAATCTACCCAACAATTATATTAAAATCAGAGTGCAGAAAATTTTAAACATCAAACCTCAGGCATTACATTTTCAACTTAAAAGCCACAAATAACCTGTATTTCATTTATCCTTGATACATAACATTCGGCATCTACAATTTTAAAATTATAATTCATACACAAGTTTATTCAACTAGATGAAACTTCAACTTATAATTATTCGTCAACTTTTATCCGACCAAAAACATCTTAAAACAACAACAATTACTCCTTATTATTCAACAGTAATAACACAACAACAAAACAACAACTACAATCATAATCCCATCCCGAGTGCTACGTGTCAGATTAAGACACCAACTCGAAGCAACTAAAGACTTCATAAAATCACTTCAAAACTTCCACCTCTATCTTGAGTACCTGTCTGTTTCCCACGGTAAGGGAAACATCATTCAGAAGGGGTGAGATATCGAAAAATATAAATAAAAGTATGATAATTAATATGTTAGAATTAAATCATACAAAATTATTACTTTACAACTTTCAGACGACAACTATAACAACATTTTAAAACTGTACAGTTATAATAACAAAATCAACAACATAATAATAATAGTTATAACAACTATTTTTCATCTTCCATACGGTACCTGTCACAACAAGTCATTAGCATAACAACTTATAATTACAACTTCACATTATAACAATTCACTTCACATCGTCATATTCAACAACAACTCAAGTCACATCACGTCACAATTAAATCACACTCATGCCACATAAAATGAGACTCTACCATTGCACATGCATGTGGTACCCAGGGCTTCAGCCCCCATCGCCAATTGCCAGTTAACTGAGGCATAAGCCTTCATCACTAATTTGCCAATCCAGGCCATCACCAAAAATGCATATGTATATGAATGCAACAAACACACACAACAAACAACATCATCGTCACAAAGGCATAAGCCTATATCGTCTCTATACCAATAAATAAAGGTATACATCGTCAATGAAACATCCTGCAACTTCGCATAAAACAACAACAATTATCACCACAACAACAACTAATTTCATCGAATCAACACGACAGAATCACAACAAATAATCCATGGAAAAATTCATACACCTTAATCCCACATACAATCATCATATTCCTGGTTATATAATTCGAACTCCACCCTTACCTTGGTAAATATGGACTCTTTCATCATAGCTCTAAGTTTTTCTCCAAAAGAAATCCTTTTTAACATCAATTAGAGACACACCTAAACACCAGTTCGGGAATCAGCTTATCACACAAACTTAAAACCCTCAAAATCAAAATCGCTCCGATCAGAACTTACCTCTATGAGTCAGGAACGTTGTGTCCAAGTACCATAACGATCAAACGGTTGGATTGAGAGATATGCCCGATTTGCCAAGGTGACTCTATGCTGAAACTTGCTACGAAAAATTAAGGCTTCCTCCATAATTTTCTTCTTCTCTCAAGTGCTCCTCCCTTCTTTCTCTTCTCTTTTCTATTTTTACTTTCTCCCCAAAAATAAGTTATGAGACTTCAACTCTAAAACCCTAATTTTCTCCTCTTACTATCTCTTTTCTCTTAATGGGCTTAACCCATAATCCATCTATTACGTTTCTACTACTAAGGCCCAATTAACTATATCTCTCATACAACTTAATTAACCCAAATAACACAAACACACATACAATTAAATATTTCAAATAATTATTATATCACATAATAATTAAATAAATAAATAATTATTAAAAATACCAAATAGTATAATTACTAATATAATTAATAAAAATATTAATAAAATCGGGATGTTACAAAAACTGTCTAAATTGGATCTTTATACTGGACCCACAGATTGGGCCGGATTGAATATTTGAGCCCGAAACCAAATCTATACGACTGTTGTCCAACCCTAGCCTACAATATTACCTTATATATTGTAATATAATCTTACCTAATGTAATTTATCATTTCCTACTTTTAATACCATTAATCAATTTTATTTGCTATATTTCATAATTTAATATCAGAACTTGGTTAATAGAGTGTAAAGATTGGTTATTATATTTCATATTTTAATGTCAGAATTTGGTTAATGTTAGGAAATTTATTGGTTCATGAAGTAGTAAACTTAATGAATCATAAGTAAAATATGCTATTAATAACTGCTGGTTCTGTGTTGGCAGCAATTTTGGTAAAACATAATTACACTTAGAATGATTTGGCATGGTTGCAAAACATCCTTGCAGATTTTATAAGGTGTCAAAGCAGATGTTGTAACATTGTGACTTAGACTGAACTGTATGTTAGTTTAAGTTTTAGGGTTTGTTTTATATCATGCGTTTTCTTGCATGCTACGTTTGCATAAACTCATGAAGAGTTTTACACGAGTTGTTCCAACATTATTGGAATAATGATGACCTGATTTCATGGAGTTTTTATGGGAAGCTTTAAACCTGGTTGTGCCTTGGCCCAAGCCCATGCTGCTGCTGCGAATATATATAGTCTGCAGAATCCTAATTGTGCAGGGCGTGTGTCATGTAAGTTTTAAGGACTCTGTGTTTTATGTTTACCTAGTGATTGGTTTTCGAGTCCTTTTGTTTTTGTTTGTGATCCACTCTTGTATTATGTTGATATTAAAGTTGGAGTATTTTTAGTTGAGTTGTAAATTGTTAATCGTCCATAAGCTTCTAAGCGAGTGATGATTGTGTGTTTTTGAATAGTGTCTTCTACAATTGGTTAGTTGTGTTGTTTGTCACTTGTTGTGAATGAAAGGATTTGAGGAGGGCCTCATACCTAGGTGAGTCTTAGGTAGAAGTCATAGGAAGGGTAGTGATTAAGTGAGAAGTTGTAAACCAGAGGTTGTTTAGCTTCGAATTGATACTATCGTATAGTGATTTCATCCCTGGCTTGGTAGCCCCCAGAGTCTCAATTAATTCTTCCAATTGTTTCTTCAGTTCACCCAACTTTGAAGCTAACATCCTGTAAGGAGCCATCAACACTGGACTTGTACCAGGTACTTATTATATAGCAAACTCCACCTCATGCTCTAGAGGTAAATCACTGATGTCATCTAGAAACACCTCTGGAAATTCACAGACAACATGTAACTCAACACTGACAGCTTCACGTTCAATATGCAGTGCCGAAAATATTGCAAACATTTGAGCTTCATCTTCTAAAAGTCCTTCTACTTGCTTAGCAGATAAAAACATCGGCTCTCCACCGTCACCAAACTCTGTGAACCTCACAGTCTTACTGTAGCAATTGATATGAACATAGTTGAACTCCAACCAGTTTATTCCAACAATAACATCAATTTGGTGCAAGGGTAAACACAACAAATTCATCATGAAACTCTTACCATAAATGGTCAAAGGGCAACTCAAACACACTAGCGCAATAGTTACAGAACCATTAGTTAGAGTATTGATCATCATACTCCCACTTATAAAAGACAATTTCAAACCCATCATAGTAGCACATCAAAGCGAAATAAACGAACGAGTAGCACCAGTATCAATAATAGCAATCAACTCAACATTGTTAATAAAACAAGTACCTCGAATCAAGTTGTCCTTCTTAGAATCTTTTGAACCACTTAAAGCGAACATTCTGCCATTAGTATAAGCAGTAGTAGTAGCCTTTTTCAGCTTCTGACACTGGGTACTGATGTGACCCTGTTCACTACAGTTGAAACAAGTCGGACCTTCATTTTTTCACTCAGGGGCACGATGACCTATCTTACCACATTTGAAACATATTAGCACCTTATTGGTATAATCGTTGGCACGATGACCTTGCTCACCACACTTAAAGCACCTAACCGAAGCAGGAGCTCCTCCCACACTTGGTTCTTCTCTTTCTTCTCATTATAACTCTTATAAAAAGAAGATTTGGCTCTGGTATCCTGATCATAAATTCTGCACTTATTCAATAGCACAGGAAGTTGGTGAATCCCAAGATACCCGACATCCTGTATGATCTCCAGACGCAGTCCATTCTCAAACTTGATGCACATCACACTCATCAACACATCACATTCACCGATACATCATAATAGCACATAGAAATATTTTATATCATATAATCACATAGCTCGCAATTATCGTCACATCACAAATCACCAACAATATTCATGCAATGTCTCATAGGATGTTAATGCAACAACACTGACTTAATGCATGTGGTGCCAAAAATTATGAACGCCTGGTTAATCACCCTCCAAAGATCCCCACCATAAGATCGATTCCCTCTTAGAATCAGAGCACATCACAAATACACTCAATCCATACAATAGGATTGAGCACATCATAAATGGACCACCGTCCAAAAATGCTATGAATGTATGATGCATAACAAAGTCATATAAATTTTGACAACGGCTAGTCAATCGCATCATCATTCACATTATTCATCTTCACATAGCATATATATACAATAAGCATGCACATCATTAAATCATCACCACAACACCTTCATTGACATCACGACAGCATCACAACATCGTATTCGTCATAAAAAATAGGACATTATAGCGTACCAATCATATAATGAATTCAATCATAAACACATAGGTACTAGAATCATGCCTCAAATAACTCAATTAAATTATAGGTCTACGCATCAGCTTCCTAACACATTGAACAACGCGTCAAACCGACTACTGAAACTCAAGTTACCACCTTTTGAAGAAATGATGCCAGACTGCTCGACTCGGCCTCGCCAGGCGGCCTATGAGCGCTCTGCTTGCTTCCTGCTCTCCTGGTGTTCGCTCGACGAATTGAGAAATTTGCATCCCTCTTGTTTCATTCCCTCGGTAACGCTGGGGCGAAATTCCTCCCCCATACATTTTCCAAGAGCCTCATCCTTCTCGCTTTAGGCTCGCCCCGTGACGTCGGAACGCTCTGCTCGCCCGGAGAATTCGTGATTCGGCAACTTCTCATTTGCGATTCACTATTAGTCCAGACCATACCAATTTCAATTCCATACACCATACTCATTTCAAAACGCATTATAAACACTATATATCACGTATTAACATCAAAACACATCATCACATCATTATGGATGTAAATCATACTACATAATCATCATCATCAACAATCTCTTAATATTTTTCATTAAATCATCATAAAAGACAAAAACCTACCACTATCTTAACCCAATATCAATCATAATAAACTTTATTACACCCCTTTACCTCGAATTCCTAGGAATCAATCTCTTTCTTAGTTTTTTATGGAAGTTCCTCTTTGGTTCTCAGCGCCCTAACTCTCATTTCACGTCTTTTTCTCTATTCCACGATCGTACATAATAAACCATATCTCTCTTATTTTATATTTTTACTTTGTTACACCTTAGATCCTTTATATGATATTCCTCTTATGAAATTATTCACCTTTTCACCTTAAAAATCTATTTGATTATTATTATTATAATTATAAATAATATAACCCAAATTATTTAAATCTAAATAACACTAATTAGTACCTTAATCCACCATTACCCCACAACATACCATACATACCTCACATAAATTCACAAAAAAATCACAAATAATCAATTAAATCTAAATTTTGAGGTGTTACAGATTTGGCCTCTGAAGATAAGTCAGAGTCTGAAGGTGACTCTGAAGCTAAAGGAGACTCTGAAGGTAAGTCTAAGTTTAATGGCGAGTATGACTCTGAAGGTGGAACTTTTGAAGGTGGTCTAGCCTCTGAAGTTAGCCTAACATCTGAAGAAGATTTTGAACATGTTCAGAGGCATCAAAGAGTCAAACAAATACCAATAAGATTTAGAGAGTTTTACATATTACGAGATACTGAGATAGACTCTGAAGGAGAAGTCATTAAGTTTTCCATTTTAGTAGACTCTGAACTAGTTAATACTGAAGAATCTCTCAAGAAGAAAGTGTGGTTAAAGGCCATGAAATAAGAACTTGAGGCTATACAAAGAAACAAGACTTTGGAGTTGACTGAGCTTCAAAAGAATAAGAAAGCCAGAAGTATCAGATGGGTTTTCAAGATAAAGCTAAAGCTAGATGGTTCAATTGAAAAACATAAAGCTAGGTTAATTGCAAGAGGATTTCTATAAAAATATGGTTTAGACTATTTTTAAATGGTTGCTCCTGTAGCTAGACATGAAACAATCAGATTAGTGATTGCTATAGCTGCAAATAGGAATTGACCTCTGATGCATTTAAATTTAAAATCTGCTTCTCTGAATGGTAATTTACAAGAGGAAGTTTATATGTCACAACTCTTAAATTTGTGAAAAAGAATTAGGAAGGGATGGTGTATAAGTTGCATAAAACCTTTTATGGACTGAAACAAGCTCCTAGAGCTTGGAGTCGGAAAATTGATTAATTTTTCAAGTCTCAAGGATTCAGAAACTATGGGTTTTATGTTCAGCATAACTTTGAAAGTAATATGATTATGGTGTGTCTCTATGTTGATGACATATTGCTAACAGGGAGCTGTTCAAAAAGGTGCCGATGAATGAGTTTGAGATGACTGATCTAGGAAACATGGTATATGTTCTAAGAATGGATATTATATACTCTGAGAAGGGTATAATTTTGCATCATCTAAAGTATGAACTTGATTCTCTGAAGAGAATTGAGTTAACAAATTGCAAGTCTACAATCACACATGCTGAAACAAATCACAAGTTGGATTCTGATGTTAAGGGTGATGATGTAGATGCTATAACTTTTAAACAGTTGGTTGGCTTATTGAGATATCTCTATAACAACATATCTGACATCTACTATACAGTTGGAATGGTGAGTAATGAACAAACCAAAGTGATCGCGTTACCAAGCTACTGTCAGGATACTAAGGTATATTAAGAGGACTTTGAGGTATGAAGTTTTATTCTCTTCTGGTGCTAAATTTGAATCAGGGCTGATATGTTATTCAGACTCTGATTAGTGTAGAGACAGAGTTGATAGAAGAAGTACTTCTAGATATTTCTTCAAGTATCTGTGAAGTCCCATTTCTTGGTGCTCCAAGAAACAACTTGTGGTTGCCTTGTTAACCTGTGAAGTTCAGTACATAGTTGTTGATTTGTCTGCGTGTCAAGTTGTTTTGCTGATGAATTTATTGAAGGATTTGAAGATCAATGTGTGCAAGCCTGTGAAACTGATGATAGACAACCAACCTGCCATAAGCCTTGCCAAGAACCTAGTGCTGCATGAGAGAAGCAAACACATTGACACAAAGTTCCATTTCCTACATAATAAGGTTCAGAATAGAATGCTTGAAGTTGTTTACTGTAGCATTTGGAAGCAACTTGCAGGTGTGATGACCAAAGCTATAAGATTGAACACTTTATCCACTTGAGGGATGAAATTGGTGTTGTTGATTTTAGTCTTGAATATAAATTAAGGGATGGTGTTGAAGTGTAATCCAAATTCAACACTAGTTAGTTTGCATTTAGCTTTAATTTGAGTTTCATTTGATTAACATTTATATTTAAATGTTAGTATATAAACTCATTGATAGTTGTCTTTGTAACATAATTCACACTTTGCAGTTTTCAATTTGAGATAGAAGTTAGTTTCTCTCTCCTCTCTCTTCTTCCATTTTCATTTTAATCTTCAACCTCATGCACCAATAATTATTGGTTGGATTTGAAAAACTAATCCAATATTCTATCTTAAGGATAGATTATTCACTAATATTTAATTTTATATGATTTTCAATTTTCTATCCGTTTGTCATTTTAATTTAGGATGGAGCAAATACTTTATAATTATGAGTTTCAAAGTTTAGTATCTTTGCAACCTATTTTCTCATCAAATCCACTTGCTCACTCATCATTTCTATCTTAGATTACATTGTATAATTGAAGTTTAAAAAAGAAAAAAAAAATCTTTTTTCTATAAGAACTCACCATTGCTCAAATTTACTAAACCGGTTTTAAAAAGTTCCATATTCGTTACCACGTTCATCCATCTTCACATGCACACAACAAAAAAAAAAAGCACTTTTTTCTCTCCACCAACACCATTTCTATACCTTTTCTCTCAAAACAGTTACCTCTTCTATTAACACCTTTCAGTTTTCCCTCTCTTCCACTCTCTCCATCAATGTCTCTTCTTTCTTCAGTTTTCCTTTCATTCTTCTCTCTTCTTTTCATTCTTTCACTTCAATGCCAAAAAGCTTCTTCTCTTCATCACCATCATCATCACCACCATCAAAAACCCATTTTGAAATCTAACAACAACCAAAGCAGTTGCGCATTGTTTGTAGGAACTTGGGTTCATGATGAAACTGAAAGTTACCCTTTTTATCAATCCTCTAGCTGTGAAATCATAGACCCGGAATTCAATTGCCAAATGTATGGTCGCCCGGATTCTGATTACCTTAAATACAGATGGAAACCGCTTAATTGTGAGCTTCCAAGGTACAAAGTTTACAAACAACTGAAAAAGATTGTATTTTTAGATAATGTAGTGTACACTGTATAGTAATAGTTTCATAGTATAATTTGAATATTCTGAGTGATGGTGTTTTGTGGTACTGTGTAATGGAAGGTTCAATGGTGTTGAGTTTCTGATGAAGATGAAAGGAAAGACTGTAATGTTTGTTGGTGACTCGTTGGGAAGGAACCAATGGCAGTCTTTGATTTGTATGCTGTCTGCTGCAGTACCTCAATCACTGACACAACATGTCAGTGGAGATCCTCTTTCCACCTTCACATTCTTGGTGAGCCTAAAACATATGTATGAGCTTTAAGTTTATTGCTAACAAAAAGTTTTAAAATTGTGGTCATGATCATTGATATATTCTGAAAAATTGCGGTCAGGTGTGATACGAGTCATATGTCAGACAATATATGGCATGAACATGTGCTTATAAGTGCGGGACAGTTCTTATCCTATAAGTGGTTTTGTAAATTTCAATTAGGTTCAACTACATTTCTTAACATGGTATCAAACCACCAGTCCTGAGTGTGAGGGAGTGAGTGTCTTAAGAATCTCGCATCACTGACATTTATAAATGGGGCAATCCTAACTCTACAATTTGCAGTTTTGTAGGGTATGATACGACACCAACGCGTATTGGTGCGTCATAGTTATTTTGATAAGAAAAAGTCACTTTGCTGATATCTACCAATACCCCATTTTCCATTTCACACTATTTCTATTTCTATTACTAAGATTTAAACTATGATAACTTTCCAGCAGCAGAATGGTTGTTTCCCTCTTTCTAAAGTTTCATTGAGAATCACGAAAGGGGTAGGGTCATGCTTTTTGGTAATAATAAGACAAATAAGCTGTTGAAAAATGGTTTGATAGATAGTGTCAATTGAATTATTAATAGATTTAAGGGTCCAATTAAATAGTATGTATGCATATGAGGGGGCCCAAAACATTTTCAAAATTTTTGACATAGTTACATATTGCATACATCATTTTTGTGACTTTTCCTATAGAATGTTATTATGAAAACAAGAGAAACATGAGGTTAAAATTGGATTTAATATGATATATACAGGACTATGGTGTGAAGATTGCATTTCACAGAGCACCTTATTTGGTGGATATGGATATGGTCCAAGGGAAGAGAATCTTGAGGCTTGATGAGGCAGATAAGAATGGTAACACATGGAAGAGTGCTGATGTATTGTTGTTCAACACAGGACATTGGTGGACTCATCAAGGATCACTTCAAGGGTAGGAAAGAATATGTTCCTTTTTTTAAGCTTATTCAAGAAAGTACTATTAGGAAATTAATTACATTAGATTGAGTCTTAAAGAAATTTGATTTTTTTTGTTTGTTTGTTGATTAATTGAGTGCAGATGGGATTATCTAGAATTAAGAGGGGAGTATTATTCCGACATGGATCGATTCGGAGCGTTGGAAAGTGGTATGAAAACATGGGCTACTTGGGTGGATGCAAATATTGACAGAAGTAAAACCCAAGTGTTATTTCAAGCAATTTCTCCCACTCATTACAAGTAAGTTAATTTTAAAGTTATGTATGATTTTTAAACAAAAGTTATACTAATATTTTGTCGCATTGATCACCGAAATATATGTGTAGCCAAAACGAATGGAACGCAGAAGCTGGTAGAACAACATCGATGATGACAACGAAGAACTGCTATGGTGAAACAGCTCCAATCAGTGGCACGACAATAAACCATGGAGGAGTAGAAACATACACTCAACAACAGATGAGAATAGTGGATATGGTGATTCGTGAAATGCGCGATCCTGCATATCTTCTTGACATCACGATGTTATCAGCATTGAGGAAAGATGGACACCCTTCGATTTACAGTGGTGAATTGAATCCGCAGCAGAGAGCTAACCCGGATCACTCGGCTGATTGTAGTCATTGGTGTCTTCCTGGTTTGCCTGATACTTGGAATCAACTTCTCTATGTTGCTTTATTCTATTAATTCATTTTATAAGTATTGTAAAACCTTATTCAATTTGTACAAGGTAACAAACACATAGCTTGGAAATCAAATAGATTAAGATAAGATAACAGTTCAAATTACAGAATTCAAAATGATACAAGATGCAATACTTATTTAAAGCATTATCTATATTATATAGCATAACTTTGCCCCGGATAAAATTAAACAGATGGCAAATTCTTCATTAATGTTATGTTTTCAATTATTATCTTCATTCTTCTAGCACAGTCATTCCTTGGACCAGCTGAACCTAGCCCTGGATGGCAAGCTCGACAGGAGCGGCTTCCAGTGGTATAATCGTCTCAAATTCTACAGTTTTGTTGACTTTGTTCTGGTTTTCATAAGCTGAATCATGAACTCCGAGTGCTGCTCTACCAGAAGGATCGAGGTTGTTTGACCAAGTAGCATCCCATTCAACAGCTTTAGCTGTGCTGCATGCAACCGTTGGTCCTCCGGGAACAGTTAGCCTTGCCGAGTTCTGCAAAACAAGTTCAAGAAATACCAATTTTGAATCAGAACTTGTTAAACTATGTTATCTTATGGTCAATGAAGTACTCTCAGAAACACTAACTACGATACTGATATTGACATGAAAATAACCGCTAGTAATAATTTAAGAAAATAGAAGTGATTGAATGTAATCAGTGCTACTACATTGCTTATGGTTACAACAAATTAAGAAGAATTGATTGGTTATCTTGCCTGAGGGAAGAACCGCTCAAAGATCATTCGGTAGTAGTATGCTTCCTTTGTGTTTGGTGTGTTGTGAGGAAAGATATTGCCAGCATTAAGCATCATTTTATCAGTAACCTATTGGAAAAGGTCAAGAATCAATAATAAGGAACACGAATTTCGTAACAATAGCAAACTTCATCACTGAATTGTAAGGGGAAAAGAAGTTGGATTTCATACATGTTTCGCAGCATGAGCTTTAAGGCCATCAATCCAGCTATAACCAACTCCATCACTGAATTGTTCTTTCTGCCTATACAAAATGTGCTGCGTGAAATTGAATGTTTCAATGTTAGTTTTGATCGCAAGTTAACTTTGCGTAAATCGATAATGCAGAAAATTACTCCGTATTCGTACCTTTGGCAGATAAGGATTCTCTTCATCATCAAAGGCCTTCCTCAAAATAAACTTCTCAATTCGTCCTTCATCTCGTTTTATCTGAAAGTTTTAAATAAACCAACTTAGTAACATTCTTGTACAAGTATTGAAACAACAAAATAACTTTCTTGATTTATACCATTTTATTCTCAGGATCAATATTCATCGCAACATTGATAAACTCCTTGTCCAAAAACGGAACTCTTGCTTCTAGACCCCAAGCGAAAGTCGATTTATTAGCTCTCTGGCAATCATATTGGTGGAGTGCTTTGATCTGCATATAAAAAAAAACATGTTTGTTAATCGTTACACTCCAACCCCTTAAACTGTGTATTAATACTGAACACGATAATTTTAACAACCTTGCGGCATGTTTCTTGGTGAAACTCTTCCTTGTTTGGTGCCTTGTGAAAGTACAGATATCCGCCAAAGATCTCATCAGATCCTTCACCGGAGATCACCCATTTGACGCCAAGTGATTTAATCTTCCTTGACATAAGAAACATCGGTGTGCTTGCTCTAATTGAAGTCACATCATATGTTTCAACATGGTATATAACATCCTCAATTGCATCTATACCATCCTACAAAACATAACATAACATTACACCATATGTTACTCATTTCATAATCTTGGTTTAAGTATTGAAGTAGCCCTCAAACATCGATTTCGAGCTGTTACCTGAACAGTAAAGGTAAACTCATGATGAACAGTTCCGAGATAATCTGCAACTTCTTTTCCAGCCTTAAGATCTGGTGAGCCCTGCTCAACATTAGAAGATCGAATATTAAGACAACATTTAAAGTACAGAAAGTTAATAAAAGTGATTCATAAATTTGAATAAATATATGCGAACCTCAAGTCCAACGCAGAATGAATGTAACTTTGATCCCCATTGTTCAGCAGCTTTCGTGGTTGCTAGGTAGCGAGAAGTGATGGATGCAACCAATGACGAGTCCAAACCTCCCGATAGTAGAACACCAAAAGGTACATCAGTCATCAACCTTTTTATCACCGCCTGTAAATCACAATCATCGCGTCATTTGATATCATAAACAAGTATACAAACTTCTCGGTGGTAAGACCTTAATAAATCATACCTTCTCGAAGGCGTGCCTCAAAGCAAGAGGATCATAAGGAGCTGACGGAATAGCCTCAGAGTACCATAGAGGATTATACCATCTTCTAAAGCCACTATCTTTGCTAGAGTACAAATGACCAGGTGGAAAACACTCGAAATGTTCACAATCATCGTTCAAACCTTTCATTTCAGACGAAATCCAAACCGAACCTGAATCCAAACACATTCAAAATTCATCAGATTTTTCTCAATTTAAATTTCTTCAAACTCCAAAAACTAAAAATCCAATAATACATATAACATTACCATCTAATCCCCAACCAATATATAGAGAAGTCACACCAATAGCATCTCTAGCCACAATATAACTGTTGTCGCGAGTATCCAATAGGACAAACGAAAATATACCATCCAACATATCCACAAAGTCTTCTCCATATTCCTCATACTAGGAAAAAAAAATTACATCAGTAACAAATTTGTTGTCTGTTTATCTGCTATTTTTATATAATCTTAATTAATAAACAATTCAATCATGAATCTAAACCTAACAAATTGTTAAAATTAAGGATCACTAATTACCAAATGCGCAATAACATCACAATCACTTCCAGTTCTGAAAGTATGATTAGGCAGCTGTTTTCTGAGTTCTTCGTGATTGTAAATCTCTCCGTTTACCTGATATCATCAACACGTGTCAGTATCAGATACCGATAATTGCATATAGCGTAATTGAGGTTAAAGATATCATCATGTCAACGGCGTACCGTGACAATGACGGATTTGTCCTCATTGAAGAGTGGTTGATCTCCAGAAGCAGGATCAACTATGGCTAACCGTTGGTGTGCCAAAAAACAATCACCATGTTGGTGGAGCCCACTCCAATCAGGGCCACGGTGCTTCAATCTGTTACGTCATCAACAAACAAATAATCAATCAATATAAAAACTATACAAAATGTAACTTTCAGTATATATATTTTCTATTCGAATAAGAATATAGTTCTACAATTATTTAATCACTTTTCTCCTTTGAATTGTTCATAGTTCCTTCCACTATAAATTTACCAATAATTCCATTTCAAAATGGACCCCACATACCACTTGTTTGTCCTAATTGGAGTAATCAACAATTAATGATGTGATCAGAATAATATTGTCACCTTATCTTATCAAACTATTGTTGTTTAATCTAACTTGATGAGCACGGTGACCAAAAATAAAGTTACCAAATTGAAGTAATTATAAAATTACTTTAAAAAACCAATCATTGGCTTTTTTTAATCAAAGAATATGACGTGTCACTTGACGGTTGAAACAAGGAATATGGATTATGTCACTTGGGTCCCATAACTATTCTTAATCCAAAATGACAAGATCATCACAACACAACTTTGTCTTGCTATCTAAGCAACAATAAATTTGTGGTTAGAATCTTACATAATGATAAATAAGTGAAATATCGTCGATTCGAACGTGTGAATTCTGCCGTGAATTTTCTCTACACATTTATCAACTTAGCTTGCTTACTTACTTAACATGACTTATATCAATTGTTTTTAATAATTAATAATCCTTCGGATTATTTTTAGAAAGTCCAAAATGGAAAGTCAATTAATTAATTAAAAATGAAGAACTTGATCATTAATGTGATCAAGAACTTTTTATTTTTATGATCATAAAAAAAAATAAATATCATGTGAGAAGCATGAAATTAAGAATACTAAATAAGAAGAGAATAATTGCCTGCGTGAAAGCTCCAACACACGAACTCTCTTGGCTCTTGAAGGATCAGAGCAACCAAGAACAGCAAGAATACCGCACATTGTAGTTTATGTTTATACGATAATAAAATCAAAGACAGAATTTGGAAAAACTAAGAAAATATGTATGTAGTAGTTGTAATACTAATAATGGTTTTGAAAGCAATTCAGTATGCATAACACTTCCCCGAACATGTATTTATAAGACATAATAGGAATGATAAACACAAAATGCTGACGGTGAAACGACGTCGTTTTTTGATTATTCAAATTCAATGAACTGTTGTTACTTGCCATTGGATGGTCCATGACACTAAATGTGGGACCTACTGTTTATACAGTCTATAATATGCCATGTGGAAAAACGTGGGTCGTTATTGGTATCAAGTTTTTTTTTGTGTAAAATAAATTTAAAATATGAATATTATTGAATTGTTTTTCTTATTTGAGTAATGCTACTCTTAAACCAATTCCTACACCCAATACTTACACCAAACACTCTTCACCGTATTTATACGGTGAACAGTGTTTTTAAAATAAAATAATAATATTTATAAAAAATATTTTTTATTTTTAAAATTACGGACGACACTGTTCATGTACAAACGTGCATTAACCAAGTTCAATATTGCATTAACCAAATTTTTACACTGTATTAACCAAGTTTGATGACTGCTAAAAATTATTTTTAATACCTGGATTTTGCATTAACCAACTTCATTACTGTATTAACCAAGTTTTTACACTGTATTAACCAAGTTTGGTGACTGCTAAAAATTATTTTTAATACTTGGATGTTGCATTAACCAACTTCATTATTGTATTAACCAAATTTTTACACTGCATTAACCAAATTTGAATAATGTTATTCTCACACCCATGAACAGTACTTTACAGTAGTCACCAAATTTGGTTAATGCAATGTAAATTGTTGGTTAATGAAGTTATAAAGTTGGTTAATGACACAAATTTAAAAAAATAAAAAATTATTTATTATTATAATAATATTTTACTGTTCATAAAATATATATTTTTATTGAAAAAACACTATTCACCGTATAAATACGGTGAATAGTATTGGGTGTAAGTATTTGGTGTAGAAAGTGGTGTATGAATAGCATTACTCTTCTTATTTTTGTTTAGTTTGTGTTCACACATAAATACATGTTTAGTTTTGGTAATCACCAACATTATTTATGGATATTTTATTTTGTGTAATCCTCAACAATAATTTTTCGATTACAGACTACACTGATTTGATAATTAATGAAAATATTTTATTTTATAATTATCAGTGAAGTATTTTAAAACTATTATGATTTTTTTATTTGATGTTTATATTTTCTAAATGAATCAATTTTATCTATTAAATGTTTTACTATTATTTGATTATTTCTTTCTATCGCAACTCCTTGTGTACATGAATTGAGTTGGATTGGATTTGGCCTAACCGGTTTAGACTTCCATGGATTGAATACACTGTTCAACCCGCAATTTCATTATCAAAACCAACTAGCTAAACTTGTTAAGGTAGTCGCAAGGTTGATCAGATTTATTGTGGTTGTCTGCAGCTTGTCATTAAGGACCAGCTAAACTTCTTGTGGTTGTCAACAAGGTTGATCGAACTTATTGTGGTTGTCTGTAGCTTGACAATAAGGATCAGCAGACTTGTTAGAACTAGTCGCAATGTTGATTGGACTTACTGTGATTCGTCTGTAATTTGTTTGGCTATAATGGATTTAGTCCTTATTGAGAAGGCAAAATCACCTTGGTGGATGGACTAGAGTAACTTCGTTAACACTGAACCAGAATAAAAATAATTGTGTTCATATTCACATGTTAGCTTTGTGTTTTGAGTTGCAAAAAGATTATATTTGGGGCAATCCAATTCAAACCCACTTTTTTGTATTTCACGCACCTTCAATTGGTATCAGAGCCTGATTCTGGTTTTATACACTTAACCTGTCAGATAAATATCCAAAATTCTTATGTAAAACATTATGGCAAATCCAACTCCACCACCAACAGTTATCAATGAAAGAGAATATTACAATGATAAACCTCAAATATTTGATGGAGAAAGATTTGATTACTGGAAGGATAGAATAGAAAGTTTCTTCCTTGTTTATGATGTTGATCTATGGGATATGGTAGTCGATGGCTACGTACATCCTGTTGATGCCAGAGGAAACAAGGTCGAAAAAAGAAGTATGAACGACCAACAAAAAGAGAATATAAGAGTCATCACAAAGCTAGAACCATTTGGTTGAATGTGATTTCTTATACAGAGTATGAAAAGATAACAAATAGAGACTCTACTAAGTCTATATTTGATTCTTTGAAAGTGACTCATGAAGGCAACACTCAAGTAAAGGAGACCAAGGCTCTTGCCTTGATTCAAAAATATGAAGCTTTCAAGATGAAGGATGATTAAACACTTGAGATCATGTTCTCAAGGTTTCGAACCTTGGTTGCAGGACTAGGAGTTCTGAACAAAGGTTACTCTACGTCAGATCACTTGAAGAAAATTATCAGAAGCTTGCCACCTAAATGGAGGTATATGGTAACTGCACTCAATCTTGCTAAGGATCTGAACAACACTTCTCTAGAAGAACTGGTGAGTTCTCTAAGAAGTCACGAGGTTGAGCTAGAACAGGATGAACCTTAAAAGAGAGGTTTGTCTCTGGTAGGTTTGTGCCTAAAGATAAAGGAAAAGAAAAAGAGAAATCTATTTTTAAACCTAAGGAAAAACCTTTGGCTAAATCTTCTCGTTTTAATACCTATAAATATGATTATACTCTTGCTAATTTTCTACCTCCTTATCCTTGTCTTTCTCTTTCTTAATCTTCTTCTCATGATTTTTCTCATGTTTCTCTAAGCAAGTGAGTTCTTTCACGTCTTCTTCGAGCTTGCCAAACAATGTAGTGAGGTCAAGTGTATTGAGATTATTAGCTTGCCAAACTGGATATGAGAATGTTTTGTGCTTTCCAATCATAACCCCACTTTTTATGATCATTGTCATCCCATTGTGCTTCCGGTTTAGGTACAATGACGCCATTACCATTGGTTATAGTAACATGAGTTGGATCATTCATAATGTCGTCCCACACACCCTTATCATATGAATTTATATGAATATGTATTACAAGCTTTCCAATAACCATAGTTTTCTTCGGTAAAAATAGGCGTTATATTGTACGCCCCTTTAGGTTTAGTAGCCATTATCTAATAAGTGTTTAAAGCACATAATGAACCAGAAATCTTGATTCCACGTGTTAGATTACGACAACTTATCTACATGGGTTGAATAGATCCCTAAATTTAAATTTCAGTTTTTAAAATATTTTGAAACCTTAAAAACTATGAAAGGCAGAAGTATCGTGTTTAGATCAAAAGTCGTCTAAACCAAAGCGGTTATTGGAACCTCATATATGCAGACAACCTTTAGTAAAGGATAACAATGATACAAAGATTAACCAATTAAATTCTTAATCAACCGTTCTAATGAAATCATCTACGCAACCAATTTCCAATGAAATTAATATAAAATCTCAAAGTGTCAAATTATCGAACATTTGGCGTGCGATCGATTTTTCAGATTTTCCTTTTAAGTTTGTTGATATCAAAATCCTCTTACAATCTATTTGATTGTAAGGCAATCAACAAACTAATAATGTTTTTAACAAAATAAAAGGAAAATTGTTACGAATCAATCACCCAATCAAAGTGTTTAACAAATTGATAATGAAAATTTAAATGCAAGAGATAAAGATATAGATAGAGAAAGAGGACACGAGGAGTTGTTTAGGTAGTTCACCGATCATCCTCGCTACAGCTATGTGCACCCCCAATTCAAATTTGGAATAGAGATATCAATCTTACTATGCAAAAAATTGTTTACATGAGATGTGAAGCAATCCAACTCTACAAACCTTATGTTTGATGTTGATTCTTGCACTTCTCTTCCCTTTATGTGAGTTTAATCAGGTCACTCAACAAACCAATTGATTCACTGTCACGCGCTACTCCTTTGCAGGAAACCACCATTCTTCAAAGATTTCACTCGGTCGAATCCAAATTGCAAGTTATTGTCCCCCAAGATTACCAATTGATTCACCGTCTCACGCTACTTCTTTGCAAGAACATCCTGTTCTTCAAAGCCTTTCACTCGATCGAATTCAATTGTGTAACTCTTATCTAAAACCCCCAAATCAATACCTTGATCTTGGAGTAAAACCCCTCACATTTTTTCCGATAAAACCCCCTATGATTCTCAATTCAATCTTAGGTCACAACCAACCTAAATTTAACGTTATCAAACAAGTCTTGATGGCACCCAAAGAATGAATGATTCTATGTATGTTGTTTATGTGTATGCATAGATGCAAGGTTGAAGATGATGATCAATATTAACATGTGTTTATAGTTTCGTCAAATCGGCAATGATGCATGTACGGTATATTTATAGTAGTGCAAGTTAGAGGCAAAAGGGAAACCTAGAAATGTGAAAAAGAATGCAAATTTTTCAAAATCATAGTAGCATGTGTCGACACATATAAGTCATGTGTCGACCTATGTAAATGCATGTGTTGACATGTATCAGATCATGTGTCGACACATTCAAACAGAAGCTATAGGATTTAAAACTGTAGTACATGTGTCGACCTGAAATACGTATGTTTTGACACATTATAGTAATTTTTAGTGCATAATGTATCGACCTAAAACTTAATATGTGTTGACACATACAGACAGAAGCCATGAACTTCATTATTGAAGTACATGTGTCGACCTGAAGCACGTATGTGTCAACACATGCACTTGTGTTTTGAGAAAAATTTGATTTTTGAAACATGCAACTGATTTTTAATATCTTGTAACTGATCTTTTATGTATGATACATTTTCTAAACATGTTCTAAGTGCATTCTAAGATCCCTATTGCAAAGGTACACATAACGACTCATATACAATTCAATGGAAATATCATGCAACTGAAAGTTTATGCAAGTTTGCATGTGATCTTGTGCTTTAGTTATCTTTATCTACTTAGGATTATTAGTTTGCAATATTAAGTATAAGTAGCTCTTAAAGTACTAAGATAATGAAGAGACACACGCACACGCTATAACTTTTTTAAACTTCATCTATTTTCAAAACCTTCTTAAAAATGGTTCAGACCAATGTGTAATCGACTATGGACGTTGGTTACACTACGCCAAATTTGGCTTATAACAGCACACCTACGAAAGCGCTTATGCCCAAAAGCGCTTTGGTAGGTTTGGGTAAAAACAAAATTAAAAATCACGCTAGAAAAGCGCTCTTATAGGGGGGGTAATGAAAGCGCTTTCTAAAAGCGCTCTTATAGGGGGTGGGTATGAAAGCGCTTTCTAAAAGCGCTCTTATAGGGGGTGGGTATGAAAGCGCTTTCTAAAAGCGCTCTTATAGGGGGTGGGTATGAAAGCGCTTTTGAAAGCGCTCTTATAGGGGGTGGGTACGAAAGCGCTTTTAGTAATAAAGCGCTGGTATAAAGGGGCATATGAAAGCGCTTCTGAAAAGCGCTCTGGTAGCCCTTTTTAAAATTTTCATAAAATTAAAACACGCTATTTTATTCAGAAACACAAAACATATCCGTACTCGTCTTCTTCTTCCTCGCTCACGTACTCTCTGCTTCCTCGCTCTCACTCCCTCCGCCGTGGTCTCAGCCACTCCTCCGTCCCTCCGTCGTCGTCTCACTCTCACTCCCAAACCAACTAGCCGCCGCTGCCGCCGCTGCTACGCCGTTCTGTGGGATTTTAGGGTTTTCTTGGTCAAAATCAACATCTTCTTGCTGCTTCTGTTCAGGTAAAGTCTTCCCACTATGTTGCTCACTCTTTGCTTTCCGATACACACTACCTATGAGTTTCTTTCATCGATTCTAAATTGTATAACTGTAATCAATGTTTCTGGGTTGGTCTTCCATATGAATTGCAGTGTTATAATTATAAGTTTCTGAATTTAGTCTTCCAAGTAGTTTTTTGTTCTAAATCCTAAGGCTGACACTGATATGTTGTATAATTGTATGGATATTTTTCTTCATTTCATAACTTCTACTAATTGTATGGATAATTTTGTTCTAACTTCTAAGGCTGACACTGATATGTTGTGTAATATTAACTCTTGTCTTCGCAAAATAGTAGTTTTCTAAAATTAAATTTGAATAGAAGCTTAAACCATCATTAGTCCATCATCTAAAGATTCAAATAGTAAATCTATTAATCTAGAATGAGAAGATGGTAATGTAAAAGAGAACACTCTTAAAGGAGTGTTCTTAAAGCATTATTTTAACGTAGTATCTAAATGAAAAGCTAGTAATGTCAACTGTTGAAGATATAATATTTAATGAAGATTTTAGATGAAAGGAGTGTTGTTTAATTGTCAATCATAATTAGTATGAAACTATAGTTATAGAGTCATAAGAGAGAGGCCAAACTAAGAATTTACATAAGTGTTACGAATTTGAGAATTCCGACAAGTCACGAATTAGAAAAGAAATTATGTCTTATAATTATGGCAAGGTGGGGTACATAAAAATAAATTACATGTTCCTCAAAAGTCACTATGCTTCTATTGCTTGCTTCTTCTTCTGGATACAGGCTCAACTCTCCATCACTCACATAAGTTAATTCTTCCGATTTCTCTAAATAACACGATATCACGATAGAGGACGGTTATTGTATTTTGAAAGTTAAAGAAGATGTTTGTGTTATTTAGCTAAATCTAAAGGGAGTTGAGTGTATTTTCCTCTTTATTTTGTTAGACATTAATGCTGCCCCGTTATGAAAATACATGCTAAATTGTTGTTTTCTCATGAGATATAATTGCTCCACCTTGATTTCTCCATTTGTATGACTCGACTATGATTTGTGGTTGCTTTCACGACGTTGTTTTGACATGCGTAGTTGCTGCCCTGGTTTCTAAGTAGTTGTTAAACTTTGATTTACCTTGCGGTACTATGTATCTAGAATTGCTATAACATCTGGGTGATGATTATTTTTCAGGGGATATTAAAGATTTTTTAAAAGAATATCACTAGAGACATCAAATTAGCTTACGGTGTGTGGTTCCAGAAGTTTCTGAATTTCTCTAAAGGTAATTAGTTATTCTTTTGCTAATATAAAAATGTATGTCAAAATAATATTAATCTATTCTTAATCATTGTAGTTTGTGCTACAGTTTGCATATAGTTCCTTCACTTTTATGATATTTGTATTTAACTGCATCGTGTGTGTGTTTAATTTTACAGTTACTTTGAAGTCTCCGGTTTCTACTTGTACAACGCCGATTCAAACCTACCCATCTCCCACATAAAGTCTAACTCAGGTTACTATCCCTTTCTTCTTGCTTATAGTTTGTTATTTTCTGTTTATAGTTTATTGTTTATGGTTCTATTTAATATCAATTTAGGGTCTGAATTTCGGAAAACCGACTTTTTTTTTGAGTCCGTGGGGACGTTTTACCATAGCCATGTAAATTTCGTTCAATTCCGACAACTTTCTTTTTTGACGCTTATTTTGATTTGTACCGATTTCATTTCCGATTTACTTGTATAGATTGTTAGCTTATTAATAGTGTACTAATGTGCTTTAGTTTGTTTGATACAGGTTCAATGGCTCCGGATAGAGATGCTCCACCTGAAAACTCACAAGGAAACTCACAAGAAAGAGATGCTCAAGAAAGAGATGCTCCGGATACAAATGCTCCACCTGATACTGAAGCAAAAGAAGTTGCACGAGGCATCACCATTATGAAGGGAATCATTCGACATAGAGACCAAGGATTAGTATACCGATTGGAATGGAATTCTGAAAATCAAGCAATTGGTCCTAATTCTGCAAAGTTGACAAGTTATATTGGTACAGTTGTTCGTATGCATATTCCGGTCTCCGTAGCTAAATGGAATCTGAAAAGTTTAGAGTTGGATGAGAAAAAAAAAGCGATTTGGGACGAGCTTCAGGTATATATCATATATGGGTAATTGTTGTTATTATCTTGACGATAAATTGTTTAAATTACTTATACTAACACACTATGCGTATGTTTTTTTGCAGAGGACTTTTGAGATACCAGATGATCGTAGAAGCTACATACTTAGTTTGGCCGGCAAAAGATATAGAGGGTGGAAGGCTTTTTTGACAAACACCTATCTTAAGGATAAAGATGGAAACTTTCTTGAAGAGGCACCGGGACGGCCAAAAAAGTATGAGATCTTCATTGGTGAAAAAGATTGGGCTGAGTTTGTAAAGCAAAGAGATGAAGCTTTTCGGAAAAGGAGTGTCACGAATAGTGCGAGAGCATCCAAACCCGTGTATCCATACAAAAAAGGGCGTTTGGGATATGCACGCTTAGAGGATAAAATTGTAAGTAAATAGAAATGCGTTTTAATTAATTGTCTAGATATGCATGTTTTATTTGACGATTTTATCATTTGTGTCAATGCATAGTTAGAGGAGACTAAAAGTGAGGAAACTTCACTTCCTGTACATGTGTTGTGGAAGGAAGCTCGTGTGGGCAAGAATCAAGTTGTCGATCCCGATGTTCAGAGAGTTTATACTGAATGTGTAAGTATAATATTGTGTCTTTATTTAAATCAAATGTTTTTTAATATATAAATGATTTTTTATCTCCACTAATAATTATTGAAATGTAAATGAATTACAGGAGACCTTGTCGCAATCGGTATCCACCGGTGAGGGGAGCGTACTTAGTAGAGCACTAGATGCTCCTGAGTATCTCGGCCGGGTGAGGGGTAAGGGTCATGGTGTGACTCCAACCTCTTTTTACAAGAGTCCTAGAAGAAGATCAAATCTTACCAATGAAGAAGTGTTGCAAAAGTTGCAGGAATTGCAAGCACAAGTCTCTGAATTGCAAAGAGATAAAGAGATGTATATGAGAGAAAAGTGCAACACTTCATCGGTGAAAGAAACTAGTGATAAGGCTAGTATCAACTGTCAAAGGAAATTTCCCGAGGTAATTATAAATTTTTTTTCCTTTTAAATTGTTCTATTTTATTAATGATAATGACTTTATATTTACTATTGGTTTAGGGCATTTCATCTTGCCAACTATACTTATCGGCACCGAATTATCGACTAGTTGGCAAGGGAAAAGTGCACAACACTTTGGGAGATTTACTTCACCATAGACCGCTCCCGGATGGACACCTGAAAGTATCGGTGGATGTTGTAGTAGATCATGATGCGATGCTACCGGTACCTGACATGGTCTCAGAGACGACATTGCTGCGAGATGCAATAGGATCATTTGTTGCATAGCCCTTGGAGCTCATTACCATTAGTGATGAGGTATATTGAAAACGATTATGAATCATTTAGTTTTCGAATGTCAATTCTAAACCTTTTATTAATTATTTTTTACATTTTAATTTTAGACTGCTCCTATAAAACCCGCAATTAAGGGTAAAGGGATTTTACAGGAGGAGGAGTCTGTTGCATCACTAAAAGAGGTACATTTTAAGTGTTAATATATAATCTGAATCTAAATCTGCATGATTTTATATTTTATCTAACTTATATGATTTGTAGGCATCCGCTCGGGAGTCACAACAAGTGACGCAGCAAGTTCGTAGCGTACCACCCACTGGTCCTCCGAAGCCAGCGGCAAAAAAAGGCGGTGCTTTTGTGCCTCGATACCGGTCGACGCTCGCAACAATGGTTGATATGTCCGATTTGAAGGATGGTGCTTTACGTGAAATCGATATGGATGAAAGTGTCTTCGGTATTGAATTCAAGTCACTTATTACAATTGATGACTTGGAAGAGATTTTTAGGCATGATCAACTAGGCGTCAGTAATATGCACTCATACATCCGGTAATATTCACTCATCCGATATATTATTTAATTAGTCCCACAATATAATTTATTTACACATTTCAATGAAAATAATCTAATGTTTATTATGTTTTTATTTAAGGTTGTTGTATGACAGAGTGTTGCGCGGGAATCCATTGTCTAACAGATTCCGTTTCGTGTCTTCCGCCCATTGCAGCGGAATGGCAATTGCTTCGGAACCGGAATCAGTTAGACAGCGCTTAGTCGATAGATTCATGTCCACCGGCAATACAGAAAGTCTGCATCTTTGGGCGTATAATACCCGACCAGTAGGGTTAGTTTCTCATTCTTTGTTCATCTAATCTCTGTTTCTTTTGTGTATAGCAAAATTTTCATATAACCTATTGTTTTAATTTATAGAGCACACTGGTTGCTGCTTGCTATCAACCCTATAAGGGAAGTCGTGTATTATCTGAATTCGGTAAATGGTGAATGGACCAATTATCCGGCTATGAAGGACATCGTTGATTTGTAAGTGGGATCGTTCTAAATATATATTCGTGTATATTTATATATGTACTTATTTGTGGGATTGATCTAAACATATGCTTTTATATATTTGTTAATTAGATCAATACAAGTGTTCCGAAGTCAACGGGACGCACAGGTATCCCGGACTAAATCTAACAACATTACTTGGATCCAAGTGCAGGTACATTATTTTTCACAATTTTGCTTATAATATTTATGCTACTTGATAAAACAAGACAACTATAGAATCTTATTTGTTTTTCTATGTAGTGTCCGCAACAGCGAAACAGTTACGATTGCGGATACTTTGTTTTGAGGTTTATGAAAGAAATCCTTCAGGCGAATCAATTAGAGATTCCGCTCACGGTATGAATTTATAACTTAAGATAATTTCATATAATTTATTACATTTAACTAAATATATCATTCATATTATGTTTTTGTTTTGTAGTACCTTGACGAATTCCGTGCTGCTGGGTACCCGAGACTTAAGTTGGAAGAAATAAAAGAGGATTTGTGTCAATTTTATATTAAGCAATTTTTCATGTAGGATTTGTGTCGATTTGAATTATAATATTATTGATGTTGTAATGATGTATATATATAATTTTGGATATTATAATGTTATATATTAGTATATATATTGTCTTACTGATGGCTGAAATAATATCGTCGAAAATAAATTACAGGTCGAAAATATTACAGGTTGAAAACATATTACAGGTCGAAAATATTACAGGTCGACTGGGAGGATTAAATTACAGGCTGCACATTAAAATACCTCATTTAGCAACGACAGCGCTTTTAAAAAGCGCTCTTAAATGTCCACCTACTAAAGCGCTTCTTAGTAAAAGCGCTGCCAAAGATTAATAAAAAAGCATAAAAAATAAAAAAAACGCAACATACGAAAGCGCTTTTGGAAAAGCGCTCTTATAGGGGGGCTATCAGAGCGTTTTTTCCAGAAAAAGCGCTCTCATAGGGGGGGCTATCAGAGCGCTTTGCTGGAAAAAGCGCTCTTAAAGGGGGGTCTACCAGAGCGCTTTTTCCAGGAAAGCGCTCTTAAAGGGGAGGCCTACCAGAGCGCTTTTTCCAGAAAAGCGCTCTTATAGGGGGGGTCTACCAGAGCGCTTTCAGAAGCGCTTTTGTTACCTACGCCAGCGCCAGCTTTTACAGCGCTTTTAAGCGCTTTAAAAGCCCAAAATAAGCGCTTATAAAGCCCCAGCGTGTTGTAGTGTTAATCGATAACAAAACAAAAATTTGGCCTATAATTTATTATGGGTGATATCTAGTTGATAATGGGGCGAAATCTCAATGTATAATTGCTTAAAGAAGCTCTCTAATTGATTAGGGTTCAGAGTCAGCAAAATCTTTCCTATTTTTCTAGGTCTAATCAATTAGAGGCATAGTCTAATCGATTAAAGTCATAGTCTAAATGATTATAGCTTAAATTTAATCGATTATGATCTGGGCCCGGCCAAAAATGTCTCATTTCTAGGCTAATTTTATTATTATTGAAATAAAATTTGTGTTCACTTCTAAAAACAAAAGAGATATGAAATATTAGTATTCCTCTTACTCCCATTCCCTTCTTAAAAACTTCTTATAAATTTAAAATTATTTTAGTGTTAGGAGAATGAAACACTTAATAAGATTTGTTCTTTGTGTGATTTTTTATTAATCTACTTTATTTATAATTGTAAATAAAGAGAGTGATATTCTCTTATAACTCTGATATAATTTATAAAAGTTGTAAATTACACCTAAATAAAAATTAGGTGCAAATAAGTTGTTCGTTGATCCTGCAATAAAATATATGTTGTTAGTGGAATTCTAAAGAAAAAATCTTTAAAGATTAAAATAGACTAAGTGATTTAAAGTTGAACCAGAATAATCTTTTATCTTATCTTTTTATAATTATGTTACTTAATCTTTCGTGCTCCATTTCTGTTTTTTTCTTCTTAAAATCAATTAAGTAATTGTATTTAAAGTTTTTTAAAAAAATTATCACATTTTAGATAATAGGTGTAAAATGTTAAAAATTAAATGTTTACTACTAACAAATCTTGGACAAAAAGATGTGTGACAACGTGTATGGTATAAAATTGAATAAAATAAAATTTAGTTCTTTTATGCTGCTAATAATTCCTTATCCATCCAGAGAATCATGCTATGTATGATAGATATATTGAGACAAGTATATAAAAAGCCAATCAAGAAGTTGCCTTTCTAAAATCTGCATGCAACCAGAAAAATGGGATCTGTACAGATCAACATGTTCAATAAGGTTATCAAAACATCACATGCAGCAAACACACACGTATGTGTCTAGTCCCACCATTTTTCTGACATCTCAATATTCAATCTTAAACTTTTTGCACTTCAATAATCATTCACGTTTCCATATGGAAAAGGATAATAACCTTAATTAACCTTATTTCTATTCTCTTTTACTCTTTCTTTTTTTGGTTACAATTTGATTTTTGTCTTTCAAGTAAACTTAACGTGATAAAACGCAAAGAAATTGAAAAAACAGCTTTCGTCTTGAAAGTCTTTATGAAAGTAAAGCTTCTTGAATTTTGATTCATATATAAGAATTGCTATAAAAAATTTATTATGATTGTGATAGTTAATCATTTTTATGATATGTAAATCTTCTTTGTGAACTTGCAAACATTTTAAAGTGGGAAAAAATAATATTAATTACCATAAACTCTTATAGAGATAGAGGGAGGTGGTCAAATTACATGAAATATTTGGATAATGTTATCCTAGTATTAGCATGTGTTGTGATACATATATAAATATTTTATATTTAAATATTATTTAATTATTATATTTTAATAATTATTATATAATTTTACATATTTATATTCATTGTTTATTTAATTAAGAGTTTTGATCGATTAAGCTATTAAATAAAGTTAAAAAATAAAGTTTATTGTAAAAAATAATTCATTGATAGGGTATGAGCTTAAATATGGGTGGACGTTAGGATAATTCATTTCAAAATAATGAGAATTTTGATTGATTATCACCTATATATAGACTATGGTTCACAATATATCGTACACAATAAAATTATTTTTTTCCCTATCTAAAGAGTGTTCAAGACATTAGTATTGGTTGAGAAAGACTCACAAGTCAACATGTATCAGTTATTTGTCTCTACACTTTTGCATTTCAGATCAATATCGAAAAATTTATTGTCATGGATACATTTATTTCCATAGTCTCATCTCTCATAGACTATCAAGTTGTAGATCCTATAATTATATGCATGACCATTGGTGTATTTTTTTTCTTCATCCAAAGCATGATTGATATCATGTATAGAGCATGTCTTGAATAATAATTGTTATTGAATTAATTCTAATAAATGGTATTAAAGTTTTTGGTTAAACCAAGGGTATGAGTTCTTAGAATGCTTTGTGGTCATTGAGTTGCAGTCACAAGTTCTGTTGTGTAGATTGGGATAGAGAAAAATGATGGAAAATTGGTTTATGACCTGTGGAAAATTCAAGTCAAAGATGTATTGATACAATCAGATTTACACAAGGTGTTGGTTAATGGTTAGTACATGAACACTGATTAACATTAATGCAAGTTCTATTATGAGATTATGTCAGTGGTTGAAGAGTTTTCTCTTAACTTGAAAGTTGCACCATAAGTTTTCAACATGGTTTTTTTATATGTAGAAATTCTTGAACTGGTTTATCTCCAAGTGAAGTATTTTTCTTATGGAGGAGTGTGATAGTTTTTAACTATGATTATCGGTGAAGACGGTGTAATAATTCTTTAAGTGATATAGGTTCGAGTGATGGAGCTCTTTATGATATAGTATGATAATTCTTTTGAACTATATTGTTCGGTGAAGACAATGGAAGTTGATGTATTATTTTCAATCAAAGTGGAGGTTGTTGGTGTTGGTTGAAAATATATATGTTGAAGAAGTTTTCATCCACTTAGTTTTCTAAAGGAAGAGGAAGTCCAGGACTATATAATGAATTCAAGTTCTTCATTGCAAGATGCACCAGTAGAATTTTTATATGATTAAGAATACATTTATTACTTATTGAGGATATTAGGATCTAGAATTTAGGACAATCAAGTCTAATTTCCAATCACCATTAAGAGATCATATCAATCACATTAAATGGCCTCTAATGAACTTTCGTGTAAGACAGAGAAGAGCGGAAGAGGAGAAAATATTCACAATTCATGATATTATTTAACTACGGAATTATTGGTCTTCACTGGTAGAATTATCATTTGTATCCTACGGGTACATTTAGAGCCCTCTGATTATTCATCAAAACTTAGTAAGACTCTAAATCTCTCTAGAATATCTTCTAAAGCTTGAGTAGGACTCTAGAGCCCTTAGGAGTATTTATCATAACCTCAAAGGACTCTAAAGCCCTATGGGGCATCTTCCAGAACCTTAGTAGGGTACTATAGTCCCATGGATTATTACTCAGAACCTTAGTAGGACTTTAAAACCCTCTGAGATATCTTCCAGGACCTTAGTATGACTTTGGAGCCTAGTGGAGTACTTATAAAAATCTTAGTAAGACTCTAAAGTCCTTTGGAATTTCTTTCAGAACCTTAGTAGGACTCTAAAGTCCTTCGAGGTATTTATCATAAATTTAGTAGGATTCTAGTAAGACTTTGGAGCCCTGTAGGGTATATACCATAACCTTAGTAGGGCTTGGAATCCCTCTGGAGTATTTATCAGAATCTTAGTAATGTTGTGAAGCTCTAAATAAATTTAAATTAAAGTTTAAAAACAATTATTAAAAACGTTTGAATAAACAGCGGAAATTCAAAGTAAAGAAATTTAGTGAAAAATAAAATAGATAAAGGAAGAGAGAACAACACTGGAAGTTTGAAGAGGTTCGGTCTTAAAGAAGTGGCTCACTCCTCTCCCCAAGAACTGATATTGAGAGTATACACTGATGCTTGAGAATTTTCATAATATTAAGCTCACAATCCCTCTTATATACAAGGAAATGAAGTTTCGGGATAACTTCCCATCAAACAGTGAATTAAGGAACGAAACTGTTAGTCTTCAATCCAAACAATGAACAGAACTTCTAGCGGTTAGTCTCTAAGTCAAACTGAGATTTTGCATGGGCTGATCTCGAACCAAGATGGAGTTTTGGGTTGGATATCCTCTTAACCAAACCGAGGTTTTACATTGGATGACCACAGACCAAACCAATATTTTTATCGGGGTGATCTCAAACCTACTGAGCTTTTACGTAGGCTGAACTCAGAAAGTGAGTGAGATTTTAAATAGGTTGGTCTCGAAATGATAGAAATTTTGACTGGGCTAAGTTCAAAAGCTGGTGTGAATACTTCTTTATGGTTACTCTTCAAGAATCCAAAAGAGGGTTTTTCTTCAATTAAGGAACTCGTGAACTAAACAAAGACTTATTCTAATCCCTAAAAGAGTTTCACTCTGGTTTAGCTCCAAAAAAATCACTTCCTACGAAAGAATAATTTACTCAAGAGAAAAATAACTCTTGGTAAATTTACAATAAAAACATCACCCAGAACATATTCCTCCCTTAAACTCATGAACACTCTCAAAGCACCATGGCTAAAATATGTGAAAAAGTAGAAACGGTTTAAAGAAGGTAAGATAGAAATGAAAAGTGAAGTTTTTCGCGTTTTCTGGATGATTTGAAATGATAGAGAATTTTTTCATGTTTTCAAGTGTTGTAGCTTTAGTAAGTACTTGACTTCATGTGATGTTAACATCAAAACCACTTTAAGCGTTGTTACAACTTTAGGTGTTGTCATCATCAAAATCATATTATCATCACAACTAAGTTGTTGCTTATAGAGTCTTGTTATCCATGAGATTTATTATCTTGGATCACTTCTTGATTATACCTACAAGTACATGGTTACATAAGGGGGACTTAAATAGTGCGATAAGGAGCATTAATCAAGGTAGTAGGTCGCACTCTAGGGAGAAATATCGAGAGCTCGCCCAAAGTATCAAAGGCTCTCCCGAACTATCGTACGCCCGCCAAAGTATCAAGAGCTCGTCTGAAGTATCGTGAGCACGTCCAAGACTATCAAAACTTGTCTCGTGTTCATAATCCACATGTCATATTGGGATCATATAAACTCGTTTCATGTATTAGATCGGTCTTCATGACCCATAACCAATGCAGAGGAATGTTAAAAAAAATTAGGTAACCAACAGACGTTAACAAGACATGGTTGAAGAAAACACTTCTCCCTTACACGGCTCATGCTTGAGGGGTTCTGTATATGTTCGGATTTTCGATAGGTCTTAGGAAAGCATTTCCCCCCGATACGCTCATGCTAGAAAAACTTTGTACTAGTTTTTGATAGCCTTAGAAAAATACTTTACCTTTACATAACTCATACTTAAGAGAGTGTGTACATTTCGAATTTTTGATAAAACTTAAAAGCATTTTGCTCTAATTTTTTATAAACCTTAAAAGCATTTTGCTCTTATACATATTGTATACATTTTAGTCCTTTTGGAAGGCATTAGTGTTTATATTATAGAGCATATGACTCATGACTCGAGTATTGGAAGGCTTAAGTGTTTATATTATAGAGCATATGAGTATTCAATTCTTCAATACGATAGAGATTAATAATCTCAAAACATTAGTAAAAGAACTTAGTTAGAAAAATACTCTGTGTTTATATTATCCTGAATTTTTATCTACCCAATTTAAAAAATTGAGTAAGATTACATTAATTTGAATAATCATTAATAATGTTGGTTAAGACCAAAACTAATATAAGACATTATTTTTTTAATATTTACTATAAATATATTTAGATAAATGAATTAAAAACCAAACAAACACTTCGGGCCTTCAAAACCCTACGAAGTCCCTATCCATAGAATAAAGTCATCAAACTAAGTTCTGATGGTTAACTTAATTTGCTTCTGAAAGCAATGTATTTTTTGCATCCATATCTCAGTGGCTTTTAGAGGTTACATAGAGCTCTTTTGATACTTCACTTAATGACAATTTAACAGGTTTATTATGTCTTCTAAATTTGGTTTATGACTTTTGGAAGCTCTGTTAGGTCATTTTTCCATTTTTCATCTTATATTATATTTTCTTTATTTCCTAATCTAAATAAGTTAAGATTTTGATTGATGAAGACTCTCTAAACTCCTCATTTTATTTTACTAATAGTATATTGTGACTACAATTATGAAGTTAAAATAAATTAATAAATAAAGCTTAGTAGCATTATTGAAGTCATTGAAGATATATTATGTATAATTTTCAGAAGTTTGTTTCTTAACATCAAGTACGTAAGCCATGAACTACTCTCATGCTTGGATTAAATATCTCTGTTTTAATGTTTAATTAATATACCGTTGAAGTTAATAAGTTAGTCAACAATGTTATGTTTGCTTTGCTTATAAGTTATAAGTGACTTAGTGCGAGTTTAGATTTACATTAAGCTTGATAAGTTTTATAAAAATTATAGAGTTTAATATTGATAAAATAAAAATAATTCACCATGATCTAGACAAATTTGCTTATACATGCTTTTAAAAAATTGAACCACTTTCTTTTTTAATAAAAAAGAAAAATACAATAAAAAAATTTTAAAAAAAACTCGTGTGATCGATCCAATCAAGACATAATATCAATAAATTATTTGTTGAATCAATGGGAGATAGGTTGAACCGGATGAATATTGATTACTTATTATTTTTAACCATTAAATTGAGAAGAATTAATGGTCTAGATTTTAACTAAGTTATAATAACTTAGTCCTTGAATAAATATAATCCTCTCATCATATTATAATATTATCATTTATTTGAAAAAATTATATAAATAGTATTTTACTTTAATTTCTATCATTATAATATTATTAAAATAAAATTATATTAATAATAAATATTAATTTATTCTCTACAAAATACTTTTTCAAAAATTATGAATTTTGTTCTATTTTTTCTTTCTATTCTCGTCTTTTCAAAATGCTTCATTTCCCTAACCATCAATCTTTCAAATAGAGTTTGGTATATAGAATATCAACAAGTTATAGGAGTTATATGTAAGCTACGCCAACAGTTGATGCTTGTGACAAATTTGACCCTCTTAATTTTCATAATCACATATCATTAAAACAGAGTAAAAGACATAAAATATCATAACACTGTTCAGAACTATAGAAAACATGACAATTAACATTATTAATAACATGTGCCAAATATTCTAAAGACGATATGATTCATATCACTTATCAATCTATTTTAAAAGTATACCCTATAATTATGTTGTTGTGTCATCCTGCCTAACTCAATGATTTTCGACTAGGTCAAACCCCTTGAAAATACGAATCATTCTATAATTTTTATATTTTAATTATTATGTATTTTTTATGGTTATGCATTTTCATCATATTTATATATTTCTTTCTTACGGTTTTGTATTTCTAATTGTTTCTAAATTATAATAAAATTGATTAAACTAAATTTATTATATTATTTTGACATATTTATATAATTAATTAAATAAATAACTTAATTAGCAAAAATGAGTGTAATCATGACAACATCTTAAATTATGCCACTACGTAAAAAAAAATGAGACAAATGAGTGAGTTTTTCTCGGAATATGTTTAGATTTCATAAAATAAACAGAATAAAATTAAAATAAACTGAAAAAATGAACGGAATGAAACCGAGATGAATAAAATGAAGATTTCATCCATCATTCGAGTATTTTAGGATGTAACGAGGCAAATTCTCACTTCCACCTGAATGGGGAAGAAAATAATGATAAGTGATAAAATAGAAAAAAATCAATATCACTCACTTCCACTCCCACTCTCTTCCATCCGATTTTAATTGATCCAAATAATAGAACTTTTTTTCCATATCTTCCCATCACCTTCCATTAATTCAAAACCTCCCATTAATTCAAATACGCTCCCCAAGTCGGGGGCAGAGTAATTCAAATACGCTCCCCAAGTCGGGGGCAGAGCAGGAGTTTATGTCCGTTCCATTCAATACTTCTTCCCAAATTCGGCCCAATGTATATATTTTTAAGATGTTTTATACACATTAGTCAGATTTTTTAGATATTAATAATTTTGAATCACTGAGCCAAAAAATATATATTTAAAATCATTACCTAGTTAGGATCATTGTCCAAATCCATAAACTCAACACTTTTAAGGACCGTATTTTGGTGGCAAAAATAGAAACATCCATATAAAATTTAAAACTATAACTAATGCTCTTTTCTGTGCCATGCTAACATAAATTAAAATTTGGCATCCTCCCTAAACTGTCTGAAGTAGCAAACTCGAGGAACTCATCCGTATATATCTAATGATCTACCTAACTGCCGGTTTCTGCTGGCGTTGGCCCTTTCCGCGACCTGTTCCTTTTCCTGCTTCTCTTCACTGTGCTATCTCCTTTCGTTTCCTACATAGGAATCAATGAACGTTTAACAAATCAGTAAAAATCAAATATAAAGTTAACATCCATGTGTTTTCAAGTTCAAATTGAAGAAACATTTAAATTTTGCTACTCATCCTACCTTCAAAGTATTGTTTTGATTTTCACGGCTTTTCTTCTTCTTGCACGATAGTGGGTTTGGAGCCTGCCAAGTTCACAGTAATATATCATCAAAGAGTGACACACAACAATAACTGTTAGAAACATACACAAATGACTTCAAGTCAACATTTTCCTATCAAATGCATCACAAATACAGAGAAATTAGTTTGTGGCAAAATTTTAAAAAGTTTGTATAACCATTTAACTGTCAATTCATTGCTGACATTTTGTTTTACCAAAAGAAAACTTTTGTCAATTGGTTTACAATCACTTCCTTGGGGTAGTGCCAGCTATAAGCCTATATATTAGTTAGCAATCACTTCCATGTGGTAGTACCACTATCAGCCACAACAAAATGCTAAGCTATAAGCATATATATTAGATACGAAAATATAAAATCAAACGAGATAAAAGCTATGACAAAAAATAAAGTATAACCTTTGCTCTTTTTCTCTTGAACTGAGGTTTATCCTTGATGCCAATCTGGTTCCTTGAAGTAATACTTCTTTTTATTGCCTGTGCACTTGCAATTGGATCTCCTGAATCCTTGTTTTCCATTATTTCAGTATTGGAATTATTGTCTTCCCCACCAGCCAATTTCTTCTTTGCCATATCTCTAAATATCTGGTATTCTATGTCGGTCATATGCATCCGTCTTTCTTCCAAAGTTTTGACATATTCCTTCTGAACTGCCGATGGAGATTCAAGGAAAAGAGCATTTCTGAGACCATATATGAGAGGAACACCAGGTATCTGCAACAAGCAGGTAAAGAAGACTAAACATATGAACAACGATACAATTCTACACAAGTCAACATATTTTAGACAAAGTCACTGGAACAGAAAAAACAGTTTAGACAACTACTAACATTTTTATCGTGTTTACAAAGAGACAGTGGCAATATCTAATTGTTGCAATTAACATTACAAAAAAAAATTCCAACCTCTTGCAACTTCTTCCGTAGGTCAGCATCTTGACTAGCAACAAAGAAATGCTCAGAATTGTTTTCGCCAACAACCTCCATGATGCATAGTTCACCCCTCACACATTTTTCATGCTCGCATCTGCATATTAAAGTTTAGATCAAACTACAAAACCATCACCGAAGCATTACTTGTGCACTGATAGAATATTAGATACTGATGATTACGACTTTCAAAAGTTAAAATAGAACTTCAAATATTCACATTAGAGAGCCTTTTAGGATTCCATTTCAGTCAGTCATAAAAGTTATTCAACTTGGGGATCTCACTGACCTTGAGAATCTCAAGGTCAGTTCTATATGCATTTAGGTCTATAAATATTAATTATCAACATAATTATAACAATACTCAAAGTTTATACTTTCAAGGGACAAAAATGGTGTTCTAAGTTCTAAGAGGTCATCCTATTAATGTTGGTTCCGAAAAGAATCCTGCCTAGTCCAGGTTCTGAAAGGTTGTAACTAATATGGCAAAGAGATAAGGCATTGAATGAGGAAGTTATTTATCTTTTGCCTTTAGACAATTCAAGCAATTTGGGTGATCCACAATAACTTCTTGACTTGTTGGAATAGCTGATTAATCAATTGAGTAAGACCTAAAGGTGGATTTCTTACCACATAACAACAATAGGGGAAGAAGAAAAAATAGAACAAGAACTACAGATGTTAGCAACAACAATAAATGAAAAACCTAAAGGATTTAAACGGCTAAGTTAGATTTTTTCAAAGTTGTTTCTTAGTTGAGGCAAATGGAGGTGTTTCTTTATCGGACTGAATTCGTAGGGTCTATTTTCTCCAATTTTTGACTTATCAACCTAACCCAGTGTTGCCAATGGTGGAATATGGGGCAGGACAAAAATCCATCATATTAAGACACCATTGCAGCCTATAGTACCTCCATGGATGGCATTCCTTCAAAAAAAATCTACGGAGGTTGTCAAAAACTCCGCCATGCCATTGCTCCTTGGCAAGTGCCCACTAATTAACAACACTAATCTAACCTGTTATCTAACCTTCCAAAACCACAATACCCAAACACGCTAACCGATATGTTTGGAGCCAACCAATTTGACCCCTGTATTAAAGAAAATTTGCATACATTCATTCACATATGAAGGCTTTCAGCCTACCGAATACTGGATCACTCATCATGCAAATCTATCATAGCGACCGAAGAAAATTTTGTAAACGAATTCATTTAAAAGCATGTGTGCTACTACAGGATGCACATGTATTTAGAAAGACAGAAAATTGTTTAACCTTGCAATTATAAGATTCCGAGCTGCCTCAAGAGCCTCCGAATACGATTTACCAAGCCGTTTCAACTCAGCTACAACACATCTACATCACCTCAATCAAAAACCCAAATCAACAACAAGAAAAAATTAAGATACAAAAACCAAAAAAATAACCAAAAGAAAGACCTTGTTGTGTAGAGCTTGACCGTAGAACTAAGAATATTGGCAAGAGCCCTATCAGCAGGGGTTATACGATTGTCAATAAGGTGATGCACAAATGTTCCGTCACACAGAACTTTGTAAGGCTTATGGAAACCAAAACATGCAGTGAAAAACGTCAAAGTCTTCCTGTGTCTACTTTGCTTCTTAATCTTCATCTAATAATTGGAAAAAAAATAAGTATAAATTAAAAAATTGGAAAACCCTAAATTTGCAGATTCATGTTCAATGGAAGATCAACTTCTTCTATAAACTCGAAATTCAGATTCTAGAGCGAAAAGTAATGTAAAAGTACCTATGCTGTGAATGACGGTGCTGAGAGGAGATTCGGTACGACGGTGCGTTTTCTATATCGGTATTTAGCGGTGGCCGACGACTGACGCCGGTTGCGATGGCGGCATGTTGAGTTCAGTTCGATTTCAATCCTAATTCGTTTTGATACAAGCGTGGAGTATGATGGGCCTCGTCAAGAGTAAGTGGACTGGGCTTGCGATTAGAATCCCACGAAAATTTTACCTTTTACCCCTTTACTCTTACACTTTTTTGGTTTATAACCACCGATTTAGTCTCGTTCGGGGTCACTGACATCAAGTAGTTCTAATTCCCTCCCGATTCTAGTCCGTTTTACTCTTACACTTTACCCCTACAAAAACACAAACAAAAAATTGTTTTATCTCTTTCTCATTCAACTTTTTATATCTATTTTTTACCCTACCTTGCAATCTATCTAGACGAATTCACCCCCACATAGTTTTTTATATATAAATTGACATAAACCAAAAAGTCACAAGTTCGGCCTCATATATGAAAACTTGGACGGGGACAAATAATAATACGTAAAGGTGTCATCCTACCTAAAAAGGAAAGTCGAACACCTCCACGTCACAACTCTGCCAATAACAACCCCCTTATACGTCCTCGCTCATTATGTAGAGTTATCAATTATTCTCCATAATATATAACATATAATAAATGATGAATATGTTACCCTTATTACATTTACACTCATATACTGAATCTTAATTTCTAGCACCTTATTAGTAAGATCCCTACCAAGTTCGACAAGGACATTTGTCGCCTACACACTCACAGTAAGGCTGGGTAAAATAGTCTTTCATCCACATAACCATTTATCCAACAAACAAGATGGCATAATCAATATCGCTACTGAAAGAAAGTGGTGCATTGGTTATAATTCATAATATTATGGAAAATTTGAGGCGACAAAAGACAACAGTAACCAGTCTATTCAATGTCCTTCGTGGTAGCTTTGACATCTTAAAGGAATATCTAGTCTAATTCAATAAGACTACAATTGGGGGTTCTAACCCAAATTAAAAAATATTAGTGGGAGCATTTTATAACAGATTAAAAGTTTGACATTTCAATGAGTCTCTTGCACGTAAGTGTTTGAGAGGAGGGCAAAACTTTATTTAAAAGGAGAAAAGGGAAACATTGAAAAAATAAGCAGAGATTTTAACGAAAATGCCCCAACTTAAAACAATTCCCAAAGAGAAAGAGAGTTTATAAACGAAGAACATACTGAACTAGATGTTGAATAACATAACGCCTTACGACTTTTCAATTACCAGGATAAACATTCATAGAAGTCAAATTTTGAAAGAAATCCTCCACATAAAGTTAATATATGAGCTAGCTAAACTATGGGACTATGTGGGCCTAGACAATAATATATTGTACTTATCATCTGGTGAAAGGCCACAATACAGATATATTTTTCAATAGAATTGGGATTAATCTAGAGAGGATATTTAAAGCAATACATTGATGGGTCCTGGCCAAAAGAAGGTTCATCTCAGGATTGGGACAAATAGACTAGGCTAAGGTCACTAAGTAGGAATGACAAATACCAACATAATAAAGAGGATGATCATCAACCTAGATACACCATTAATACGATAGTTAGGGTATTCCGGGAGGAGGTGAATCCAGTTCATCAAAGAGCCAGTACAGAAGAAGAGTTAATTAGGTGCACAATTAGTTTGGATAATGGACACTCCCTTAAACCTTGTGCCTCACTTTCTCAATAAAATATCGAAAAGAATCCGCATAAAGAAGAACTAATGGTGATATAGGTGAAAATTTTCAAATGGAATGTGAAAATTGTCCTCATAGATCCCCTAAACTTAGTCAACTTCATATATTGGATGCATTCGAAGGACTAAAGCTAGCGCCAGAACAAACTCAACCATACCGAGGAATTTCGATAAACTTTTTAGGGAGAACGAGCTAAAGTGAGAGGCTACATTACTCTTAATACCATTTTCAAGCAAGGAAGACACTCAAAGACAATACAGGTAAGGTACCTCATGGTGAACTCCTTTTTCTTCATACAACATTATAATTTGCAGATCTATTTCCAACCTCGGCATGGCTACATCAAACCAAACTTGGCTGACTAATGTTCTGAACCTATCGAAAGGCATGTACAACCATGATCCCACACACCATAAAAAGTTCCAAAGACCACAATGGTTGAAGAGTCTACATATTGTTAAATTGAATTATCATTGAGTAATTGAGTCATTACAATAACATCGTCTTCTTAGTTATAATCCACAAGAAGAATTTAGTTTTGTTAGACTTGGGGTGGACCTGTCCTAAAAGGACACCTGGTCGGAGAAAATGATTTGAGAAAGACCACTGGATCATGTAACCAACAAATATGCAACACATGTCTTCTTTTTTTTACAGCTACACAAGATAGAAGGATCTAGATGTCTGAAATCCTATAACATTGCTATAGAAAAGATTGGTATGAAGATCACATCAAGATACACACATTTTAACACCAATAGACCTTTCACTTTAACCGTCAATGACCTTAAAATCAGTAATCTATAACGTGTCAATTCAATAAGAGTTTAATTTTATAATCTTAAAATATAGTTGATAATTTAATATAAATAGTTTAAAATTGATATTAGTCTCATCTTTATTAATAACAATTTTTTTAAAAAAAATAATTCGCTCTAAAATAAGTTCTTAAATAATTGAAATTTATTTTAAATATAGTTTTTTCTTCAAGATAACATTAAAAGTATTATTAAAAAAACAAAGAAACAAAAGTTGTCTTTTTCCTTTTCATTATGTTTCATATTTCATAATTGAGAGACATGTCTAAAACCCATCTTATCCTTTGCACATGATTCACTCTTATGATTTGATATACCATAAGATTATCCAAATTAAATGTTACAAATATTTATAAAGTGAACATTGTATAGAGTTAGCCTTTTATCAAATCACGTCCTGCCAGGCTGCCACCATGATATTCTAATGGGAGAGACATTCGTGTGTCGGAGACGGATATCTTATTTCTTCCATCATGATAACGAGAATAATCCATAAATTTATTATTTACATTATAAAATATTAAATTGTTAAAAGAAAACCAGACATTTATTAGATGAAATTTAAGTTTTTTTAAATGAAAAAATCTTGGTACCCGAACTCATATTTGAATGAACATCAATATTTATATATTTACGAGTAATTTATAGGTAGTTAAGCACTCATACTTATATTCGTTTACTCGCATTTTTAATAAAAAATTATCAATTAATTATAATTTATCATATTATTTTAAGTTTTTAATAATAATTATATTAAAATTCGTACAAATTTATTATTGAATTAAGAAATAAACAAATACTTAAATTAAAATGCATACAAATTAGTTGTCCGTGTCCATATCTATATCCATTTTTCGAATTTTACCCTAGCTATTTTGAATAATTTTAGCGGGTATCTAATATAAATGGGTCAAATTGTCATTCCTTTGTGTATGTTGTAGATTTGTTGGATCACATATTAAATTTTGACGCTTAATAAAAAAATGGTTAGGTGACCATTTAAATGCATCTTTATTATTATTACATTCAAATTATAAGATATCAAATTTAAACTATGTAGGTCAAGGTAAATTGACTCGGTTGGTAAGGAGTTGGCTCATACACCGAGAGATTGTGGGTTTAACTTCTGTCGATATGAGATCATAGCGAAGTTAAGATCATGCCATCTACTTGCATCTAAAAGAATCATTAGATAAAATAAAGGCATTATAGACCTCGAAGTACTCATGCCAAATCAGAAGAATTATAGGAGTCAAATGCATATGGCTACTCTGATTCAGATTGGGGAGGAGATCCATATGGCTGAAAAGTACAACTAGTTACCTTTTCATGATTGGAGAAGTTTCAATTTCATGGAGCTCAAAGAAACATGAGATAATATCTCTATCATCTTGTGTAGAAGAGTAAGTTGTAACCTCACATGCAGATGGCCAAGCATTATGAATGGAGATGATGTTAAAAGAATTGAAATTTTTTGATACTATGAAGACCAAGTTGCGGGTAGACTACAAATTAACAATAGATTTAACTAGTCATCCAACGAGACAAGAGAAAAGCAAACACATTAAAGAAAACAACATTTTCTAAAAGACCAAGTAAACAAAGATAGATTAGAGAATGAAGATTACGAGACAAAAAACAACCTTCATAGATTTTAACCAAGCCATTGAAGAGAGCAAATTTTGATGACCTAAAGAAATTGATGGGAATGTGATGACTAGTTAACATGAATTAAAAGAAGTATTGCATTGTAATTCAGTTTTAGTGTCAATTTTATTTCCGTTGCAAGTGAGAGACTCACAACACAAACAAACCGTTACAACTTCGACAATTTTAAAAGTTAGTTGATTTTTTTTACTTTCTAACCATAAACACTTCCTCTAATTATTGTAACATATTTAGATCAATTGAATAAATGCTCTTTATGTTTTAATTCCATCTATACTTCTTTATGCACATTCCTATCTGTGACAAGTTATCCAAAAATTAAGAAAACATGAATATTGAAAGCATACATGTGATACATGAAGTAACAAAAGCGACACCAATTTGTTGCCAAATAGAACATGTCAAGAATAAACGGATAAAACTAGATTATATTCGGTATATATAAATTGATATTATAATTCATAATCCTTTTCCACATATAGAAACCATTCAATCAATTCATGAATTCATTTTGTATTATTATTCATTTTCAACAATGTTGATGACATAGAGTGGGGATATATATATAGCTTTGTAAGCATAGACAAAAACTATTTAATAACGAAACAATTTAATAGTCAACATTAGGAAAACATTAAAATATAAGACCTAAGTTGCATAGAAATTCATTTTTTTCTCTTTGAGAATATCGTCACTTGCTTAAAGATGAATCATGCAATGCTGGCTTTGAAAAGGAAAGCAGAAGAGTGACGAGAATCGAATAATTAGCGTGCGGCGACACGACGAAGTTGCGTATGTGACTAAAATAACAAGACATTAGACAGGTAGTGAGAGTGACGTGTATTTTGGAGGATTGAATATGGTTTGGTTTTTGGTTCAAGTTCAACTTTATAATAGTCTAAAAACGTTAAACTTAGTTTTTGCGTGTTAGGGGTTTGAAAATAGAGAATGGACCACCTTATCTATACTTTAGTTGAATAAATGGTGTGTAATGTATAGGTAGGACAATTTAAAGAGATGAGAATGTGGCTAGAGAGTTGCTAGTAATAAGAGTTTAGGAGTAGGGATTTTAAAAGTCACTACTATGTTTTCTATAAGAAGAGTGGGAGAGAGCCTTGATGAGAATGAGTCAATGAAGATTATTGCTAAATACACATATCTTAGTAAAAAAAAACCTCTAAATTGCACATATTATTTTCCAAAAAATAGAAGAAAAAAAAACATTAATGAAATAGGGATATGTTTGTTTTAACTTTAAAATAAAATTTCTTTGTATTTTTAAAAATAATTATTGTAAAAACATTTTTAAAATTATTTAATTTTTTTTATAAATTGAATTATTAGTTTTGAAATCCAATAACATAAATATACATTATTAAATATAATCAAAATTACAAAGGTTTAAAAAAGATCGATGTATTTCAAAATTATTTTTTACGAAAACTATTCGAAATGTCTTCAAATTTAAATGATTATTTAAAAAAATTTAATTTTTTTTAAAACATCAATATTTATTTCAAAATTTAATTTATATATTAATCTTCTTTCTTTTCTTTGGAATAAATTTAATAATCTTCTTTCTTTTCTTTGGAATAAATTAAATATAATTTTTTTTTTCTTTGTTGTTTGGGCCTTTGGCCCTCCTTTATACCAAAAAAAAAAAAAATTCAAAGTCAAATTTACAATCGATACTCGTTCTCTGCTCCAAATTTAAATATGGACGAAGAATTAAAACTCAAATTCGTCCCAAACGGATTTGGATTAGGTTCGGGTATCTCCGCCCCACCACCAACTATTTAATAAAATCAATTTTTTAAATAAAAATATTTACTTTTTCAAAAACTAAATTATAATATAATTAATAAAAGAAAATTTCTTTACCCACCTCCCTATGGGGGTCACCCCCAGCGAAAAACCCAATTTATCCCTGCTTCGGAAATGCATTTCCGAAGTATTTTTTTTATAAAAAATTTTCACACTTCGGAAGTGCATCTCCGAAAACACCTCATGGGGGGTGTTTTCGGAGATGAACTTCCGAAAACAACTTTGTTCATTTTGGGGGGTTTCGGAAATGAATTTGGATCAGGAGTCTCTTTGTGTTTGTAGGGATATCCCCTTGTAGTTTTTTTCTTTGTTGTTTGGGCCTTTGGCCCTCCTTTATACCAAAAAAAAAAAAAATTCAAAGTCAAATTTACAATCGATACTCGTTCTCTGCTCCAAATTTAAATATGGACGAAGAATTAAAACTCAAATTCGTCCCAAACGGATTTGGATTAGGTTCGGGTATCTCCGCCCCACCACCAACTATTTAATAAAATCAATTTTTTAAATAAAAATATTTACTTTTTCAAAAACTAAATTATAATATAATTAATAAAAGAAAATTTCTTTACCCACCTCCCTATGGGGGTCACCCCCAGCGAAAAACCCAATTTATCCCTGCTTCGGAAATGCATTTCCGAAGTATTTTTTTTATAAAAAATTTTCACACTTCGGAAGTGCATCTCCGAAAACACCTCATGGGGGGTGTTTTCGGAGATGAACTTCCGAAAACAACTTTGTTCATTTTGGGGGGTTTCGGAAATGAACTTCCGAATTATGCAGAAACTGTGTTTTTTTTTTATGTTTTTGGAAACAGTCTCGTTTTTTTAATTAAAGGAAACCGGGAAATAAAATAAGCGACATATAAACAGAAAATACTAATATGATAAAAATAGTAATATATACAACCCGATCTGAATCCAAATAATAATAGTGTGCTAAAGATACAATCCGAAAACAAAAAATAAATAAACCCGATCACTACTGGGTGTGCCTAACCCTCTCTCCCTGGGACCTCCTCTGCCGCCTGTATGCCGCCGCACGACCCGCATCAGTGACGATCATCTCCATCACGGCGACTGCCTCTGGACCGCCCTGATGAACGACACCTCGATCCAACGCGTCCCGCCCAAGCATCTCTATCTGCTGGAAGATCGGCATGAGATCAATGGCGTGGTCATCCTCGGCCTGCTGGTTCTCCAGGATCTCCTCGTGTGCTGGCCTAGGAGCGCCGGGAACGTCGGGTGTCAGCAGAGGATGGGACACCCGGTAGAACCATGTGACGTATCCCTCCACACTGTGCCAGTCCGGGGTGACCCGAGTACGACGGTACTCCTGCGGTACCACATGATGTTGCCAATCCTCTCATATGGCAGTGAGCTGCACTCGGGTCACTGTGTCGGGAGCAGCCTCAAAGGGTGACCTGGGTATCATCTGCACGAATCCGAACTAACGCATGCACCACTCAGGGAGATACCGGACCATGATGCCGGTCCCGCATGCCAACCAGCCTGAATATAAAGCAATGCCGTCAAAGGGCACAACCTGAGCGTAGTCGCTGAACGGCCTCCAGGTGACGTCGGCGTGCATCGTGCGGTCCAAGTACGCATGGTATGGTCCCACCGCATTGTTCCCCCTCTGGAGAACGTATCTGGCGGCCATGGGCATGGCGTCAACGTACGCAGGATCGATGTGAAAGCCGTGGATGCGGGAGAAGTAGGAGATGATCCAGCTCTGAAACAGAAACACGATAATGTATTAAAAATAAATACGAAACATAAATAAATACGAAACAATTAAAATGAAACGTACCGTAAGTAGTGTGCAGGATCCGACCAACTGCCTGGTTCTCCAGTTGGAGGCCTCATTCAGCTTCTGGTAGAGGTATGCCTGAGTAGCTGCCCCCCAGTTCCACTGGTGAACGGTAGTCAGGTCCATGAAGTAGCGGAGGTAGGTCACGTCGACGTACCTTGCACTCTTGTTCACAAAGACTGCAACGCCTACCACATGCATGTACCAGCACCGGAGAGCGCAGCCGCGGTAATCAGCACGGAAGTGTCAAAGGGCCCTCCCGGGTAGCTGTCCTCCTGCTCATCCTCCTCCCCGGGTGGAGGGTCAACATCCGGTACCCCCTCCGCCTCGTGGTATCGCACTGCCACCTCTTCCTCCTCCTCCTCCTCCTCTCGCTGGCGGGAAGAAGATACCCGAGCTAGCCGACTCCTAGATCCTGATGTAGAGGTACCCTCTCCCATCTCCACGGGAACTCGCACACGTCGTCCCCGGCCCTGCCCCCGTCCCTGTGTCGACGCTAGTTGCGCCGCCGCCCGCTCGCGTCTAGCCGACGCAGTCTAGGTCTCTCTACCCTATCTGATGCGTGCTGGTTGGTTGTCTGACATGTTCCTGTAAACAATTGAAATCGATTAATATGCGAGACAAAAGAAAAAACTAAAAAAATTGCACTTCTGATACAATTCGGAAGTTCATTTCCGAAATTGGGAATGGAGGTGTTTTCGGAAATGAACTTCCGAAACGCCCCTGCGCAGAACTTCTCTGCAACCTCCAATGGCAGACCCCAAAATCCTAAATCAAAACTACTTTTATGCCTACTAAACAACCTAATATCACTACCAACCTATCTTAATGTGATTTTTTCAATTTCTAGACACCCTAATATAGTAATGAATAATGGATCTAAAAATTGAAAAAAAATGATAAACTTACCAATTAGTGTTTGAGATGATTTAGGTTGAGTTTGGAAGAAGATTTTGGCAATCTCTGATACTTCACACTTGCTTTTGCAGAATTTTTGAAGAGAGTTTGAGTTTGGAAGAAGATTAGGGTAAATGAATGGGGGAGGGGGGCTGTTTTGTTTAATCTGCAAAACGCACAGTATTTCGGAAATGAACTTCCGAAATGCTGTTTTCGAAAATGAACTTCCGAAATAAGACAATTTTTTCAAAAAAAAAAGGCGCTTTCGGAGATGCATCTCCGAAAACACCTTTTTCTTGCATTTCGGAAATGTATTTCCGAAGTCAGGGGTAGTTTGAGTTTTTCACCAGAGATGGACTAGAAGGTTGGGAGGTGGCCAAAGAAATTTCCTTAATAAAATAAAACAACCTCAAAAAAATTCATACATACATTTCAAATATTTTAAAATCCAAATACAAATCAAATTATGAAAACATCACCCACATATTTACTAATATAAATTATGAAATATAAATAATAATGTACATAATGAAATAAACGGAGCGGATTCGGAGGCGAGTTCAGGGTGGGTACTAGTGTCCCCATTATCCGATCCTTCCTCATATTTTATAATCGGAGAAAATTCAAACCCGAATCTAAACTCAGTCAAAGTGGGTTTTTCCCGTCAACTTCGAGACACATTCAGAGAAATTTCTATTTTTATTACGGGCTACTATCAACACGGTATCTATTTTTATTTGTATGTCTTGCATAATTTTCTGAACAACGTGTTTAATTCAATACTTGACCCTATTTTGCTATTGTGTTCTTGACTTATCTTAAACCTGTCTTGTGGATCATTATTTTAACTTAGAACTTAATTTTTATACTGCTAATATCTTATTAATAATTTTTTTTAAATGGTTAATTTTCATTTTATATATGTAATTTCGTCAAATTTCTTTACTTCATATTTTTCGTATTCACAATCAATGCACCCGGATGACATGACTAATAATAATATGTAGGGTTAATACCTATTTTCACCCCTGCCATATAGGGTGTATTTGAAAAATCCCCCTGCGAAAAAAAAAAGTTGCAAATATTACCTTAACAAATTTTAAAAGTTTCAACTTGGACCTTTAGCCAGCCACATCATTAAAAAATCTGATGTGACAACTTTTTTTTAATTTATTATTATTATTTTAATTGCGTGGCTGGCTTATGTGGCATTATTATTATTTTTTATTTAATTTAATTTCATGTGGCATTTTTATTATTATTATTATATTGTTTAGTTCTTAAAATGTTAAATGTCAAAGTTTAAAAAAATGGCCCATGGGATGTTGAACCCATGTATAATAGAATCCAAGTAAACCACCTTACCACTGCGTTGTGGTTGATTTTATGGCATGCAAATCCCTTAACAAGTATATAATAGCTACTGTTTACGTTTCATTATTACTTTTTATTTAATTACTATTTTCATTATTATTTAATATTAATATTATTAGTTAATAATAATTAGTTATTAGTTAATATTTATTAGTTAATGTTAACGTTAGTATTAAATAGTATTAGTTAAATTATAAAATAATAATTAATATTTATTTTACTGTTTAAATTAATTAAATTATAAAATATAAACTAAATTAATTAATTTTAACTAATATCAGTTTATATTAATTTAATTTAGTTTAATTTAATTTATATTTTATAATTAATACTATTTTAGTTTATATTTTACTGTTAACATTATTAATTAATATTTATTTACACTAATTTAATTTAGTTTATATTTTCTAATTAATATTAGTTTAATTAAATTTAATGTTTATATTAAGATTTATATGTAATTTAATTTAATTAATGTTATTTTAATTTTAACGTTATATTTAACTTAATAAATTTAATTTAAAGATTTAATATAAATGTTTATATCTAATTTAATTTAATTTATTTTACTGTTAATGTTATTAATTAATATTTGTTTATATTAATTTAATTTAGTTTATATTTTCTAATTAATATTAGTTTAATTTAATTTAACATTTATGTTTTATTTAATTTATTTTTATTTAATTTATTTAATAATATTTTACTATTAATGTTATATTTAAATTAATTAATTTAATTTAAACAATTTATATTAATATTTATATTTAATTTAATTTACTATTAACGTTATTAATTAATATTAAAAAAATAGTAACAGTAAAATATAAACTAAAATAGTAATAATTATAACAAAAATATAACTTTATTGTTTAAATTAATATAAATTATTTAAATTAAATTAATTAACTTAAATATAACGTTAATAGTAAAATAATATTAAATAAATTAAATTAAATTAAACATAAACGTTAAATTAAATTAAACTAATATTAATTAGAAAATATAAACTAAATTAAATTAATATAATTAGTATATAATTAGTATATAATTAGTTGTATATAATTATTAATTTAATGCAAATAATTAGTTAGATACTATAACAATAATTAAATGCAATCATATAACCACTTGGAACTTCCAGCCTTGTGGCTGGGCACTTCACATTGAAGTGGACGGGAGTGACCTCAATTCCCATTTCCAACAAATTTTTAACATGTTTTCTTATATTACATGTCACATCAGCTTTTTTTCTGACTGGATATGATGTAGTAGGGAAATTTTTACAACTTTTTTTTCTGACTGGATATGATGTAGGTAAAAAATGAGAGAATTTTGAAATGTTAGGGAAATTTTTACAACTTTTTTTTCTGACTGGATATGATGTAGGTAAAAAATGAGAGAATTTTGAAATGTTAGGAAAATTTTTACAATTTTTTTTTGCAGGGGGTTTTTCAAATGACCCTTATATAGTAGGGGGAAAATAGGTATTAACCCTAACATGTATGTTTAATCTTATTTACTCCTATTTTATAAAAAAAGAAGCGTAAACATACTCCTATCAGTAATGTGAATCATTCGTAATATACATGGTATGATTGGTAAAATGAATGTGAGGCTCTAGGTAATTACCCAGCTTGTCTATCCCTTGGGCCAGGTTTTTTTCCAAATTTTAACGGAAAAAAATGATAAAACTCAATGATGATGCACATTAGAGCTGTCAAAATGAGCTATCCTATATAGGCCGGTTCGCCAGACCCGAAAAATTATACGGTTTGGACCTTCAAATTAGAGTCCATATTTTTCAGGGTTTTTTTAGTCCAGTCTTGAAAAGTACTCTACCCATTAGGGTTAGCCCATATGGGTCGTGGGTAGCCCATCACACCCACATAAGTATAAATTTTTAAAAAAATATATTAATATTTATATTATCTTACTCCAAAATAACATATTGATTTTTCTCAATTCACTAAATTTTATCACTATTTTATTCAATCTTTCTCTTTTAAATATTATACATTAATATAATCAACATTTTTTCATCGTATTATATTAGTTTTTCTTTTATAATAAATATCCAAGTATTATTTTATACAATTTAGACATGTATTCTATTTAGAAACACATTATAGTATTTATAAGAGATAATATAATACTTAAAAATAAAAATATATTATGTTTAAAATAACATAATTTTTAATTTTATTTATAATAAATATTATGAAGTTTTTATTAGGGCCAGATACCTCGAAGTCCTTCTAGGGCCGGGTTCGGCTAGTAAATCTCGAGTCCATATTAAACAGGACTTTTTAATCCAGTTCTAAAAAACCCAAGACCGACCCGTTTAAGGCCGAATAACCCATATTAATAGCTCTACTGCACATGTCTCATACCCTATAAACTAATTTCGATTTTATTATCTACATTGTTCTATGAACATAAAAAAACTAAACTTTTTTCATCATACTAATAACAGTATTCTTCTCTCTTCTTCACATGTGCAAAAACATTCAACAATAAAAGCTCACAAGCATTTAAAATACAGTTGAGTAATTGAATGAAAACAACAACACTTAAATCCTCAAAATCCTTATCCTAATCACGAGAAATACGCACACCCGAGTACGCAGTTGTTTGGTACCCTCAACATTTTAAATTGAAAAATCAAGGAATTAAAAGAGATGTTTTCTTGTGTTAGCGGAAACAAGTTGGGAAAATGACGATACTAATGAAATCAATGTAAGCATAAATACTATATCGAGAGGAAAAGGAAGATTGAATAAAAGAAAAATGTCTGAATGTTTTATGTTAAAACCATTGGTACCGGTATGTTTGCAATGTTTTGCTTCATTGATTGCAAGAGAAAAATGTGTTTTTTTATTTGATTTTCTTGTTGTTGTTTTTTTTTTGTAAGCAAGTTATATTGATAAAGAACGAAAGTTCTTGAAAATCCGGTTACAATACGGCAAACCCAAAGAAAAAATTACAAACCAAATAGCTCCTAACTTAAATAAATCAAAGGGTTTTTGCTAAAATCATAGAAGTTATAATTGGAATTTTGGGAATTTAATGTTGTTAACATGTCAAATTTTCGGATTTTGGCTGTTGATAAGTTTGTTGGATTTTTATTATTTTAACAAAATAAATTAAAAATGAAAAAAAAATTTATTTTAGAATTTTTTGATATTTTGATGAAGATGAACAAGAAGAGAGATACCTAAAGAGTATTAGGTGTTGGTGGTGTATTGTTAAAAAAAAAAGGACATTTCTTGTAAGATGAATTGTTATGCTTTGGACATATTCTTAACACGTTATCTGATCATCTTTATGATCTTTACACTGATATCCAATCTACAACAAAAATCTGGAAAGTACACCAATTCAAAATCAAAGATGAAAAGGAAGGTACGAAAAAAGTTTTAAATTTCTCAATATTTTAACTTTAAACTGTTGGATTTAAAGCCCATTATTGCACAAGTACACGGATTACAAGTTCACGTAAACAAACTAAAAGTTGTAAAGATAGACATTCCCGGAGCTTTCTAAGTTGGTGTAATTATTACAAAATTGTTATCTTCATGGAAAAGCTATAGGAAAAAATTACGACATAGTTCCGAGGACTTTTCTCGCTAGAGAAAATCCATAAACATATTCGAATCGAGTAGGAACTGAAGGACAAAGAGAAATTTGAGTCTGCTGGATATTCTAAAACCAGTGTTGTAAGCACAAAAGGAAAGAAGAAACATGATGGCATGAAGAACCATCTTGGAACTAAGAATGAACATAATAAGTTTAAGAATTTAGGCGGACCCAAAGGCGACTGTTATATGTGCAGCAAAATTGCACAATGCTCAAGATTGCAGGCACAACAAGTCCAAAAATAATGTAAATGGTGTTCATGTTAATGACGACATAATTGCTACGATGAACGAGATTATGAGAATCAAATGCAAAGTACAAGGATGGTGGTATTATACATGTGCTACTGTGCATGTCTCTTATGACAAAGAAACATTCAAAACCTATTCAGAAGCCATCGATGGACAATAAGTTCAAATGGAAAATGAAGACGATCAAAGTTATTTGGAATGGGAACCTTGGAACTCAACTTCACTTCTGGAAAGAAAGTTACTCTTGTCAATATACTTCATGTTCCCAACAAGAATAAGAACCTTATTAGTGGGGGTCTTTTGGGAAAACCAGACATTAAATATATATATGAATCAGGCAAACTAATATTGAAATATAATAGTGTATTTATAGGAAAAAGGATATTCCACTGATGGAATGATAAAACTTTGTACTACCAACAATATTATCAATAAAATTTCTAATTCTGCTTATATGCTTGAATATGTTTCTTTATGGCATACTAGTAGATTATCAAATATTGGTGTTAGTACTATGAAGAGACTAATCAAATCTGCTCTCTCATAGATATTCAGAGTCGTTACAAATCAAATCAGGGACACTCCCTAGCATTGGGGGGTTTAGCCTCTCATAGTATTCAAGAAACACAAATTGAAAAGTTTAGACATTACAAAGATTAGGAAAACTCTGATCTTCACTGGTGTCCACCGTTGAATCTCTTCGTCTTCCAAAACCTTGATGAAGCTATCTTTCAAACCCTTGATCTGGATTTCTCTTGTACGCTCTCCAAAAAGTGTCCCAAAATAACTTAAAACATAAACCTAAATAGTCTCCATACAAGCCTCAACTAGTACAAAGTCAAAAGTGCCATTGGATATAAGTTTCAGTGCTAAAAACTCAAAAATTGGAGATTTACGCGCCTGCCAACACGGTCCGTGCCAAGCCACACGGCCGGCCGTGTTGGCCCCCTGGAAAATGTAATCAGCAAGCTTTCTACCAACACGGGCCGTGCTGAGACACACGGGTGGCCGTGCTGGCTCCCTGGATTTTGTATTGAGCTTCCTCTGAGACCTGACACGGGCCGTGTGCTGAAGCACGGCCGGCCGTGTGCTGAAGCACGGCCGGCCGTGTTTGACCCCAGTACTTGTAATTTTCATCTTTCTCTTGCTCCTCCTTCCTTCCTGGTTGCTTTGACACTTAAGATGCCTTGTTCAAACCAGAAACTTGTACATAACTAACCAAACGGCATAAAAACATCTAAAACTTAAATAAATAATTAAAACAAACAACGAAACGAGCAATCATAATAAAATGCAAGAACTTAAACATTTTCCACAAAACTCACAACAAAGTGTTACCGGATTGATAGATGTGGACCGAAATGCATGATGAAATTTATATGAAAATGGTGACCGATCATGTGTTACATTAGTGGTATCAGAGCATGGTCGACCAGTTGGTCAAGGCTATTAATGTCTTTTATCCTGTTGTATTTGATTCGTGTATCTGACACGATCGATACTGTTTTGTCTGGTTGTTTGGTTGTTTAGGACGATAGCTACAGGAAGGAATGTTGACATTAATGTTGAGGCAATGATGATGTGGACTGGTGCGATTGGACAAGCGCCGCAAGAGAATGTCGGTGATGGAGGAAAGGATGAGTTCCGTGCTTTTGGAGACTTTCAAAGGTGCAACCCGCCGATCTTTGAAGGAGGGTATGGACCGGACAAAGCGCGTGCATGGATGGGAGAAATTGAGAAGATCTTTCAAGTCGTGAGTTGTACTAATGTACAGAAGGCACAGTTTGGTACTCACATGCTGACAAAAGAAGCTGATGTTTGGTGGAGTAATACTGTGCGAAGATTTGAAAGAGAAGGTATTGAAGTTACTTGGACTCTTTTCTATGATGCATTTTTGGGAAACTATTTTCCAGAAGATGTGAGTGGAAAGAAAGAAGTGAGGTTTCTACAGTTGAAACGAGGAGGAGAACAGTTCCGTGGGAAATCGTATGATGACATGAGGGAACAATTTGGTCTTGGCAAGAAGCCAAGTGGTGGAGGAGCTTCTACTCCGATTAAGTGCTACAGGTGTGGTGAGACGGGTCACAAAACTGTTGATTGTGGAGTTGGTTCGAGTAGGATTTGCTACAGTTGTGGTGAGCAAGGACACAATTGTGCCATGTGCGATAAGCCAAAGAAGGATCAAGCGAAAGGAAAAGTGTTTGTGTTGTCTGGTGCTGAGACTACTTCTAAGGATAAGTTGATTTGAGGTACGTGCTTTATTATTGATAATGGTGCAACGCATTATTTCATTCTTTGGATTGTGCTATAAGATTGGATCTTGTTTTACCTGTTATGCATAGAAGTATAGTTATTGATACAACTGTTGTGGCTTTGTTTCTACTTCTTTTGGCATGTTTGAATTATCCGTTGAGCATCTTTGGTAGAGATTTTTAGAATTGATTTAGTTTGTTTTCCGTCGGACTAAGCTGATGAGAATTTTGGTGTGAATTGTTTAGAGTTGAACCAAGTAATTGTAACTGTAAGAGAGATTGTGGATCTTGGTGTTTTAAGTGATTTCGAGTGCAAGTTCTGAAGGAACACTATTATAGTTTAGTAACGGTGGTTCATGTTTCATTATGATTGTCGACTGTATATTGACAAATTGAGAAATTGATCACCCTTAATCTATTGTTGATAGGAGACGATATCGTATTGAACGAGATAGACTTGTCTTACTAACTTGGTAGCGTGTAAAGCGACTAAGGAGAAGTTGAAGAGTAGATTTGAGGAATTGTTAAGAAAAGGTTCATTGTCTGAGTGTATAGTCGTAGAGTTACGCCTATTTGTCGAGTAAGAAGACAAAAGGTTCTATGAGGTGATGTTTCTTGAAGATATTTGATTCTAAGAGCGACGATGATCATGTTGAACATTTAAGGATTGTGTTATCGGTGCTGAAAGAGAAGAAGGTTATGGGATTTTGAGTTGAGGTGTGTTGATGCAGATATCGATAAGTGGTAGCTTATACTTCAAGGTATCTTAAAGTACATAAGAGGAATTATTCAATGTATGTATTGGAGTTGTTTGCCATTGTGTTTGTGTTGGAATGTAAGAGGCATTGTTTGTTTGGATCAAAGTTTGATGTGTTGAGTGATCACAAGAGTTGAATATGAGGTAAACAAGACGAGTATAATTTCGAAGGATTTTAATCTTTGGTTTGAATTACCACCCTGGAAAAGTGAAGGTTGTGGCCGATGCATTGAGTAGGAAATAATTTTATAAATTATGTTGAGGATTCAAGAATTGGAAATCGTTGGAACGATTTAGAGAGTTGAGTTTGGTTGTGAAGCGACGTCCTCGTGTGTTAAGTTGGTATGTTGAAGCCTACTTGTGATATTTTGACAAGATTAGAGAAGGTTATAAATCGGATTTTGCAATTGGTTGGCAAGATAAAATTGATTAATCAAGGAAAAAGTGATAATCTTTGGATTGTCGAGAATGGTGTCGTGAGATGTTGTGATCGAGTTTGTATTCTTGATGGTTCGAATTCGGACAAAGAGAATTTTGGATGAGGAACGTCGTAATGATTTGAGTATTAATCATGGTGTTAATGATGTATCGAAATTTAAGGAAATGTGTAGTGGTAAAGTATGAAGAGTGATATACCGGAATTGTGTATTTGAATTTGATTTGTCAGGAACCGTTTCGTTTGGTGCAACAGTTATCTATTTCCGAGTGGAAGTGAGATAGTATCTCTATGGATTTTGTTTCGAGATTGAAAAGGCATCGAGTAATTGTGAAGTGAGTTGGGTCAGTATGGATAGTTGACGAAATGTGCTTGTTTTATTCCGATGAAGATGGATTATTCGATGAAGAGATTTGCTAAGTTGTGCATCGAAAGGATTGTGTGTTTGCATGATATTTTCTTCGGATATTGGAATGACATCTTTTGAAGCTTTTTGTGGTTGTAAGTGTAGAACGTTTTGTATCAGTATGAATCGAGAAAGAGAGTGGATGTGGTTTTGGTGTTGAGATGGTTGTGTTGACTGAATTTTCGAGGACGGAAATATTTTAAGTGGGGGAGAGTTGTAATTGCCCGAATTTTATTATTTGGCTAATTAAATTAAATAAGGATTTATTTACTTAATTTGGACGAAGTTTGATAATTAATTGGATCGTCGGTGTTATTGAGAAACGTGTTCGGATTACTAAGTGAAGTTGGAATTTATTCGGTTAATCGAAGAATTAATAAAATGGAATATGTAGAGAAATAATATTAAGATTAATATTATTATTGGATTTTATTTAATTGAGATAAAGTCGGATTTAATTGGATTAATCGGAAAATAATATTTAGGGTAATAATATTATTTGTTGGAACATAATTATTTGTTTGACTACTCTATTTTATCAATTGGGCCTATTTGTTGGAGTTATAAGCAATTAGGAGGTGTTATTCATTTTAAAGCCCAATATAATAAAAAAAGATAGTAAGAAAGGAAATGAGGAGTAGGAGCATCATTTTCATTTTCTGGTTGAAGAATAGAAGTGGAGGAGAGAAAAAAGAAGAGGAAAGCTAGAGTTTTGGAGGAGAAATCAAGAGGTAAGGGGGAGAATCCCAAATCATTATGGGTTAGTATAAGGGGATGATGGGTAGATTTAACATGACTAGGTTGTGTTGTTAGGAACTGAAATTCTTCCGTGAATAACCTGGATTATGTGATGTTGTTCTTGATTTAATTGTTGTTGATGTTATTTGAGTAGAAAATGTGTTATCAAATAATCACCCTAATACTTCTAGGCGTGCAATGAAAACTGGAATTGGGATTGGGTATGGAAGGGTCCTGACGGATGGCAATGGATGGGCTTGACGACAACCTGGCCTTGACGGACGACAACGAGTAGGGGTTGCCGAGCGGCACACCACCATAGGTGACGGACGGCAGTGCCTTGATGGACGACACTGTTTGTTGTGTTACTTAGAACGTGCTCTATTTCTACTCTGTTTTCTAATTACTTAGCTATTTTCTTCTACTCTTTGTCAATGCAAATGTGAAATAATATTAGGCTTGATTATTGGAAATATATGATAGATACATGTATAAATTAATTGGTAAATGAGTATAGTTGGTGAAATTGATTTCCATGTTAAAACAGTAGACTCTTAATAAAAGTGAAAAATGGATATGTTTCTATTATTGTTCTAAGATTGAATTTTCTATGAGTAGCTAGATGGTATAAAATCCTAATGACTTGTTGGTTTAATATGAAAATGAGTAAATCATATATAATTGACAAGTTGTGAGTTAGCATGTGATAGTATTAATTGCTAGTGTTAATTAAAATGGTGGATTGAAATTGTGTGTTGGCTATTATATGTGAATAATGCTTATGTGATGAGAATAATATATGTATATGCCATGACGTCGTGCTAATATTGATTCTCTGTGGTTAATTGGTTAGCATTAAATTAATGATTAATTGTTTGATGATGCAAGTGCGTGTTCATGTATAAATGGAAAAATGAGAATTAACATGAGATAGTGTGGATACTAGTGTTAATTGAATTGTGTGAATCATAAGTGATTAATTGGCCTCTTATATGTGAATGATGTGTGTGTGTTGTGAATGTTGTGTACAATTGGTGGATAATTCATAGAGTTGAATTATTGTGATATGCGGAAAGTTAAGATGGTAGAGATGATCTTAATTGCATATATTTGTGATGTTGTACATACATTCATATCATAGTGTGCCTTGAAACACAGGTGGATCTGCTTTGAAACACAAGTGGGCTTGGATTCTAGAGTGAATCGGAAGCCGTAAACTAAATGTTTACAATTGGTGGACATTGGTCTTGTCCGGATCGGAAGTGTGGCTTAGATTCTCGAGTGATGAATCAGAGGCTGTTGAAACTTAGAATTTCACATTGGTACCACATGCATAGTGTCACATGTTTCATTGAGTCACATTAGAGTTATGTGATAGTTGATTATGTGCATTATGTTGTCGTGATATGTGCATGATTGTGATAATTGATTGTGTGCATTATGTTGTTGTGATAAGTGTACGAGTGAATAATTGATTATGTGCATTGATGTTGTAAGACTATGTGTATTTGTTTAATAATTGATTATGTATACTTGGTGTTGTATTGATATTTTATTGGTTGATAATTGAGAATGGGTGATGTTTGAATACTTAATTGGTTAAATGCGGGAATACGTGATAATTATGGCTATGTGCATAATTGAGAATATAGTATTGAGATATTATACTCTTATACTTGTTGTGTGTTTAAAGTATGTAATTATATTGATTAATATTAATTTATATGATTAGGCAAGGTGTAATGTATTCCTATAATTGTTGATTTAACCATTATATCTTATTATACTTCTTCATAATGGTTCGTATTCTCATCCTTCTGTTTTAATGTTGCCCTCGTTTGGCGACATGCAGGTTTGACGATTAGTAGCTGGCGTGTGATCTAGTCGGAGTTTCTTCCGAGTTGTTTGGTAATTAAGTAACAAGTCAATGCTCAGGTCATGTAACACTGGGTAGCTTAGACGTTGAAAACATGTTCTATTTATTTATATATTTTGTTATAACTCGTGAACATGTTTAATTGGTTACTTGTTGTTGAAAGGCTTTAAGCCAAATATTTTTAATATGGTTATCTTATGAGTTGTTTATGGAGATATGATCATGGTATGGGACATGTATCATTTATATGAAACACGTGATTATTACTTTCCGCTGTTAATGCATATTCTAGATGAATTATGATTATATGTCAGGTGTTATTTGAAATGACTAGGTGTATTGTATTTTGTGGATAAATGCTGTCGGTTTTAAAAGCTTTTTAGTTTTTGAAAACGTCGATGTGACGCCCTTTGAGTTATATGCATGCTTAATCTCTGACTATATGCTTAATATTTTTACGATGTAGTAATAGAAGGGTAAAAACTAAGTATCGATCTTGAGGATTGCGTAGGAAATATAAGTTATTATGATGAGTCAATTAAACAAAAGAACATAAGAGGGTTTTTTTGCTTATAAATGAAATAAGTTAAAATAAATAAGCTAAAATTTAAATTGAGCTTGTTAAAATATGAGAATAATGCTAAGGTAGGTGTATGATATGCTTTATAACTCCTCTGAATAAAAGATCTCTTCAACAAGTTCATATGATGCAACTATTTATTCCCAATGGTGTTTTCCTAAGTCCTTAGTGATAACCTTTTGGTTTACAACCCTATTATCTAAGTCCTTAGAAACATAGGATTAAACCAAAGCTTTGATTAATCAAGAATTTCTAAATAACCTTACGGTATCCCTAGTCCTAGGTGATAACTATAAGATTTAATTGTATAAAAACCTTAACAACCGTAGTCCTACTAATTGTTAACCGGAAATCAATCCTTGTTTATCCGACAAAGAAAGCATAAAAACATCATACAATCAAATTGAATAATACGAACATTAGATTAAGGAAATACGATATTCAGAGTCGTTACAAATCAAATCAGGGACACCCCCTAGCATTGGGGGGTTTAGCCTCTCATAGTATTCAAGAAACACAAATTGAAAAGTTTAGACATTACAAAGATTAGGAAAACTCTGATCTTCACTGGTGTCCACCGTTGAATCTCTTCGTCTTCCAAAACCTTGATGAAGCTATCTTTCAAACCCTTGATCTGGAATTCTCTTGTACGCTCTCCAAAAAGTGTCCCAAAATAACTTAAAACATAAACCTAAATAGTCTCCATACAAGCCTCAACTAGTACAAAGTCAAAAGTGCCCTTGGATATAAGTTTCAGTGCCAAAAACTCAAAAATTGGAGATTTACGCGCCTGCCAACACGGGCCGTGCCAAGCCACACGGCCAGCCGTGTTGGCCCCCTGGAAAATGTATTTAGCAAGCTTTCTACCAACACGGGCCGTGCTGAGACACACGGGTGGCCGTGCTGGCTCCCTGGATTTTGTATTGAGCTTCCTCTGAGACCTGACACGGGCCGTGTGCTGAAGCACGGCCGGCCGTGTTTGACCCCAGTACTTGTAATTTTCATCTTTCTCTTACTCCTCCTTCCTTCCTGGTTGAGTTGACACTTAAGATGCCTTGTTCAAACCTGAAACTTGTACACAACTAACCAAACGATATAAAAACATCTAAAACTTAAATAAATAATTAAAACAAACAACGAAACGAGCAATCATAATAAAATGCAAGAACTTAAACATTTTCCACAAAACTCACAACAAAGTGTTACCGGATTGATGGATGTGGACCGAATGCATGATGAAATTTATATGAAAATGGTGACCGATCACAACCCCAAACTTATCTCATTGCTTGTCCTCAAGTGATGCAAGAGACATTTATAGAGGTCATCCTGGACTCTTTCTTCCTCAATGTCACCGATGTTATTCGCATAGTGCTTCTACCTTCTTAATCAAGCTTCCAGCGTACTAGACCAAACTTCCTATCGCATTTTCACATCAGAGTACCCCATCACCTGCAAGCTTTTTCACAATCTCACCAAATATCTCGTGGTTAAAGTGTTTCACTCATAAATCAAGATATGCAATATCAGCTCCTAACTTTGAATAGATTCTACTTTCACTGCACAGACAGAATTCACACACTTTTTGAAGTCTTTTTCGGATGTAACGGGGCTTAGGTACGGTGGGATAAACAAAGAAAGAGGTGTAGTAATGGTTTGCGGCTCGATATTCCTGTCGTGTGTTTTCTCTTCTCTTTTTTTTGTTGTGCATGAATTGTTCACAAGGGATCTATATACTTAGACTCATCAACCCATTCATTTTGACATGGATGTTTTTCTTGCACTCGAGTCTATTTGTTTAGGCAAGTGCTTTTGCTCTTTTTCTAACTTTTTTTATTGACATTTTAAATGTCTCACTTTTCATTTGCACTTGCCTCTTCTACACGCTCGACCCCAAACTTATTATTTTTGCACAATTTAGGAAAACAACGCAACATGAATACCGAGCATGGGTAAGGAGTGTTTGGCGCGGGGTTAATTTATGTGGTTAAAACAAACAAAGGGAGATGGCTCAACAGGGGTTCACAAGGGATACATATTATCAAGGGTGGTTGTGAAGGCTCATGGTTAAAAACAAACAAGTGCCTCAGTGTGTGTCCTCATATCATGGTGTGTCAGTAGAATAAACGCAAAATCAGAGTGATAAAGTCATACCTGAATGCCCTCATGATGAATTCGTAGTGTTTGGCTCTGATATACCTCACCATGTTGGATAGATTTGCTTACAGGTTCCAGACTACTCCTAGTGTCATACAATTTCTTTTTGGTTCAAGTGCTATCCACCCTTTTCAATCTAGTAGCGACACGATGCGTCCAACAGGTATTTTTCTTCGATGACATCAACTTCCAGGGTGCCTTGAAGAAACAAGTTTTGGTTGCATCTCTCATCCACTTACTACAATTGCATCAGTCATTCGGTGGCTTCTAATCAATCTGTAACAAACAAAAGAGACATACCACACAAAGCCACAAAAACAAAAACTAGACAATAACAGAAACACACAAAAATGACAGTACTTTAAAATAAACACACATGAAAAAGGAAAAAAATTACGAAAAGGAAAGAAAAACATACGAAAAGGACCCCTCCCCCACCTAAACTGAACATTGTCCCCAATGTTTCAGCCTAAGTGCGGGAAGGACTCACAGTCTACTGCGAAGGCGGGTGCTGAGGTGGAAAATGCAACATCATCTATTGCATCATTCTTTGGATGTTATCAATGGCAACCCCTTGACGAGCTGCTCGGTCACTATTCTCTCAATCTCCACACCTTGGCGAATCTGCTCAGCGCGAAATTGCTCGATATCTAAAGGTGTCCAGCCAGCAGAGGAGGATCCCTCACCTTAATGTCGTGAGGTCCTAGTGTGGGGGGCAGCCCTCTCCCTTCTTGGTGTTTCCTCTTCCATTGCCTCATCTGCATACACAACATTGTCTCTCGCCTCTTCAGGGTCAACATTAGTATATAACCAATTCACATTATTATCAACATTAGTCCTTTCAGTATTCGGGACTCGCAACAATTTGCGAGACCGGCTTACCAACATGTATCCATTTCGAGACGGTTCGAGCATCCCTTGCGTGCATAGAGCATTTAGATCAATTTTATTCAACGCTTGCAGTGGAGTTTCGCCATCCATTACCGGCCGATATCCACACCATTCAGCAATCTGTGTAGTCATGCCTCCTACAGAAATACCACCTGAACCGGCACGCCCCATGGTACCTAAATGATCTGCCGCAAATGCAGCCACATTCACCGGTTCCTCATTAACCATAGCATACAGTAAGTAGAGTTCTCTTTTTGTTGCTACACCTGTACTGTCACCTCGCCCGAACAAGGTAAAAGCTAACCCCTTTTGTGCATAACGGAAGCACGGGTTTTGGATCCAAGATGCCTTAGCGGTCCGGGCTTCATATTGCGGTAAACCTGTAATAGAGGACCAAAAAGAACATGCAGAAAACTCATTTTGCATTGCCCCGTGTCCCACTAACGGTAACCGGAGGCATTGCCCAAGCTGAATTACAGACATAGAGTGGTCCTCATTATAAAGCCGAAAGGTTAGAGTACCAAAATATTCAAAAGCGTGCCCAGTCCAGTTTTTTTTCTAAATTAAACTCCACAGAGCTTAGGAATTCTAAATTAATGCGCTCGTATGTGGGCACATCATTATGTATAAATTCAAGAATTCCTAAATTGTTAAACATTTGTGTCACATCATCTAAGATTCCTAATGCATTCATAGTGGTATCACACACATACCTAGTAGGGACAAGTTTCCTAGTTAAGAGAGTCTTATACCTTTGGACATGCTCATCCTTTTCAAAAATGATGTTGTGTGCATTAGGTGTTCGTCGAACTCTTTGTTTGGGCCTTGAAGATTAGACAACGACGACATTTCCTCTGTCAGCTTTCTTTGGGGGCATAATGGGTACCTGAAAAATTAGTGAAAATTGATTTATGAAGAAACGGAAAAAGATTACCGTCACTATGTAGAGGGCGAAAAATGGCCCAACTTTTGTGAAGGAAATTGTTGATTTGGAGCTTTGATGATGGAGTAAGGTGAGGTTGAAGATGGAGGGAGTTATGGAGGTTTAGAGAAGTTGGAGAAGAATAGGGTTATGGAGGAAGGAGATGAAGACTGCTGAGTTGTTTAGAGTAAAAGAGTGTTTTAAAACGCGTGGGGCTCACTCAAAATTCAGAATTCCTCAAAACTTTTTTTTTTCGATTCTGCGCACAACAACACGGGCCGTGTGCCCACACACGGGCGGCCGTGTGTTGTCCCTGGTTTTTGTATGGGAGGAGAATCCCAAACCAACACGGGCTGTGTGCCTAAGCACGGGCAGCCGTGTTTCCTCCCTGTTTTTTGTATGGGGAGAGTTTCCCAAACCAGCACGGGTCGTGTGCCTAAGCACGGGCGGCCGTGTTTGTTCGTGCTGTTGTACTCTTTTTCTTTATTTCTTGATGCCTCTCTTTGTAAATTCCCACTTTTGTGGTATCCACTTCAAGCACCTGCACAAAACACACGCACACACCAACAAAACAAAAGGAAAAATATTAGAAAACCCGTGGGTTGCCTCCCACGAAGCGCTTCGTTTAACGTCGCATGGCTCGACGGTCGCTCATCTCATCATGCGAGACGAACTTGTTCGATTGTTACCGCTCCTTTTCCAGGATTATCTGGTTTCACCCTTTGCCCATTCACTTTGAAAGTGTCTCCATTGTTATCATTCCTAAGCTCGATAGCCCCATTAGGGAATACCTTGTGCACCATGAATGGTCCAGACCATCTTGACTTTAGTTTCCCAGGAAATAATTTTAATCTGGAGTTAAACAACAACACCAATTGCCCTTCCCAAAATTCCTTCTTCTGAATCTTTTGATCATGCCATTTCTTTGTTGTTTCTTTATAAATTTTGGCATTCTCATAAGATTGATTCCCAAACTCTTCTAATTCATGGAGTTGAAGAATTCGGGATTCTCCAGCTTTCACAATATCATAATTAAGGAATTTGGTGGCCCAAAACGCCTTCTGCTCAAGTTTGAGTGGTAGATGGCAAGCTTTACCATAAACTAATTGATACAGAGACATACCTATAGGAGTTTTGAATGCTGTTCTGTATGCCCATAGTGCATCTTCAAGCTTCAGAGACCAATCTTTTCTCGAAGTGCTAACAGTCTTTTCGAGAATCTGCTTGATTTGCCTGTTCGATACCTCCACTTGACCACTGGTCTGAGGATGATATGCCGTTGCAATCTTGTGCTTCACATTGTACTTCTTCAGCAGATTCTCCATCAACTTATTCAAGAAATGGGTGCCTTCATCGCTTATGAGTGCTCTGGGAACCCCAAATCTTGAGAAAATATTGTTTATGAGGAAGTTCACTACCACCCTAGCATCATTTGTAGGTATAGTGACTGCTTCAACCCACTTAGAGACGTAGTCCACAGCTACAAGGATGTAGTTCTTCCCAAAGGATGGTGGAAAAGGTCCCATGAAATCGACCCCCCACTCATCAAACAATTCCACTTCAAGTATACCCTTCTGAGGCATCTGATTCCTTTTTGAGATATTCCTCGTTCTTTGACACCTGTCGCATTCTTTCACAATGCCTTGAGCGTCTTTGAATAACGTGGGCCAATATAAACCAAATTGTAGGACCTTTGCAGCCGTTCTATCACCACTGAAATGTCCTCCATATTCGGAGTCATGGCATGCTTTTAGCACATCCCTTTGTTCCTCCTCGGGTACACATCTTCTAATCAAACCATCGAGTCCCTTCTTGTATAAGAATGGATCATCCCACAAGTAGAACCTGCAATCATGTAAAAACTTTTTCTTTCAGTTATAGTCAAAATCATCAGGGATAATACCACCTACCAGATAGTTCGCATAGTCGGCAAACCAAGACACGCCAATAACAGCAAGGATATGTTCATCTGCGAACTGGTCCTTTATTGGGCGCGTATCTTCTGTTTCTTCAATAGGTGACATTCGAGACAAGTGATCGGCCACAGTGTTTTCAGACCCTTTCTTGTCACGAATTTCCACATCAAACTCCTGAAGGAGTAAGATCCATCTTAGCAGTCTTGATTTAGAGTCCTGTTTAGCAAAAAGATACTTCAAGGAAGCATGGTCAGTATAAACAATGACTCTAGAACCCAACAGATATTGCCTGAATTTATCAAAGGCATAAACAACCGCTAACAACTCCTTTTCGGTAGTTGCATAGTTCATCTGTGCAGGGTTCAACACATGACTAGCGTAGTAAATAACATGTAATAATTTTTCTCTACGATGTCCTTGAACCGCCCCTACTGTAATATCACTTGTATAACACATGATCTCAAAAGGTAGAGACCAATCCGGGGCTACAATAATTGGTGCTGACACTAATTTTTGCTTTATTGTATCAAATGCTACGACACACTCTTTATCGAAAATAAAGGCTTTGTCCTTAACTAAAAGCGTAGTTAAAGGTTTTGCTATTTTAGAGAAGTCTCTTATGAATCTACGGTAAAAATCCGCATGCCCTAAGAAACATCGAATACCTTTTTCATTCATGGGAGGAGGCAATTTTGCTATGACTTCTATCTTTGCTTGGTCAACTTCTATTCCCTTATGAGAAATTTTGTGACCCAAAACTATACCTTCACGCACCATGAAGTGGCACTTCTCCCAGTTGAGGATTAAGTCGGTCTGTTGGCATCTTTCTAAAACAAGAGTAAGGTTAGTTAAGCAATTATCAAAAGACTTACCAAAAACAGAGAAGTCATCCATGAATACTTCCATATGCTTCTCAAGCATATCGGCAAAAATAGATTGCATGCATCTTTGAAATATGGTCGGGGCATTACATAACCCGAATGGCAATCTTCTATAGGAAAAAATACCAAAAGGGCATGTAAACGCGGTCTTCTCTTGGTCTTCTGGTGTCACAGCTATCTGATTATACCCCGAGTAGCCATCGAGGAAACAATAGTAGTCATGACCCTCTAACCTTTCTAACATCTGGTCGATGAAAGGCAACGGGGAGTGATCTTTTCTTGTTGCCAGATTTAATCTTCGGTAATCGATACAGACTCTCCACCCTGTAACTGTCCTCATGGGAATCAACTCATTCTTTTCATTCTTAATCACGGTAGTTCCGCCTTTCTTTGGCACCACATGAACTGGACTCTCCCATGAACTATCAGATATTGGATATATCATCCCTGCGTCCAAAAGTTTTACCACCTCCTTTCTAACCACTTCCTTCATTGCTGGATTGAGTCGTCGTTGAGGTTGGACAACCGGTTTGTGATCATCTTCCATTAGGATTTTGTGCATGCAAATTGTTGGACTTATTCCTTTCAAATCTTCAATGGACCATCCAAGAACACTCTTATGCTTTTTAAGAACTTTGACAAGCTTATCTTCTTGAAGGAATTCAAGGTGGGAACTTCTGATGGCCGGGCAATTACTCTCAGTGTCTAAAAAGACATATTTGAGGTTCTCCGGTAATTGTTTTAGTTCAGCCCCTTTCTTTTGTTCGTCTTTCTTCTCCTCCACCAAAGGTTGCCTAAGGTCTTCCCACCGGTTGTGTCGATAACCCTTAAAAGGTGGCAAAGCTTCCATCATGGCTACAACTTCCGTATCTTCTTCATTAACTACTTCTTCTTTGTCAATAATTGATAAACTCAACACTCTTTCCAAAGGTAATTTAAGTGTTGTAAAGGAATTTTCATTCTCACTTATTTGATCAATCACCTCAATATGTTGACTCGTGGCCACATCATACTTGTACTTCATGGTGTTTCGCACATCAATTTTTAACTCTTCATCATAAACTTTCAAGGTCATTGTACCTTCTTCTATGTCGATCAAGCATCTTCCGGTCTCTAAAAATGGTCTCCCCAGAATGATTGGTATCTCTTCATCTTCAGGCATCTCTAGAATAACAAAATCTATAGGGAATACGAACTTGTCGATCTTCACCAACACGTCTTCTACCACTCTGTAAGGTCTTTTCACCGATTGATCAGCAAACTGAAATGTCATTCGTGTATCTTGTACTTTACCTATTCCCAATCTTTTGTAAATGGATAATGGCATAAGACTTACACTTGTTCCCAAATCGATACGAGCTTTCTTGAAAGACCTATCCCCGATGGTACATGGAATAGTTACTGAACCTCGATCTTTCTTTTTAACTGGAATCTTCATGCTCTGCAAAATAGCACTACAAGTTTCAGTTAGAATAATCGGGTCACTGTCGATGGTTCGCTTCTTTGAAATTATATCTTTCATGAATTTCGCATAGGTAGGCATTTGCTCAAGTGCCTCTAAGAAAGGAATGTTCAGCTCAAGTTTCTTGAACATCTCCAAGAACTTTTCAAAAATTTTCTCATGTTGTTCTTTCTTCTTATTTCTTGTGGGGAAAGGGAGTTTAATTGCCGGTTTTGGTGTAATAACTTTTTATTTCACCACCCTTTCATCCCCAGTACCTTCTTGACTTGTACCCACATTTTTTTAATCTCTAGATCAACTTCAATCAATAAATCTTCTTCTTCAGAATTCTTTTTAGGTGTTTCTTTTGACTTATTGCTCCTAGTTGTCATAGCGTTCACATGATTATTGTCTCTAGGATTAGTAATCGTAGCACTTGGTAGAGCGCCCTGTGGTTGAGTGTTGGTCATTTGTTGGGCAATATGACTCATTTGAATTTCCAGATTTTTGATTGAAGCTCCTGTGTTCCTCAGATTGTTGTTTCTTCCTGGAATTGAGAGTTTTGAGCTGCCATGTTTTCAATAGCGATCTCCCAATCTGCTTTCTTCGGTATCTGTTATTGGAATTGTTGTTGACCTTGAGTTTGGAACTGTTGTGGATGGTGTTGGAATTGTTGCTGGTATGATGGTTGTTGTGGAGGTCTGTATCGTTGTGATTGAGCTTGAAGTTGATATTGGTTGGGTCCCTGTTTTTGAACGTTTCCTTGTTGGTCTTTCCATGCGAAATTTGGATGGTTTTTCCATCCTGGATTATATGTGTTGGCGTATGGATTATTCTGCCTCAACATATGAATCTGTTTCACCTGTTCCTGTGTTGCTACACAGTGCATAGCAAAATGTGGACCACCACATATTTCACACAAAACTGAGGTGACTGGCTCAACCTGTGCTACTTTCTGTTCACCAATATTCATCTTCTTTAATCTTCTTTCTACTTCAGCCGCAATCTGTTCCTCCATTTTAACCACTTGATCTGCGAGCTTTAAATCAATTTTTCCTTCTGGTTGGCTCATTGCACGATCATATAACTCAATGTGCTCGTTAGCGGCAATTGCTTCTATGATCCTCTTGATACCAGTGGCTGTTGAAAAATTAGTTGAGCCACCGGCAGCTGTGTCTATAAGCTGTTTTGTCTTGACTCGTAGACCATTAACAAAAGTCTGCATTTGCTCGGTTGGATCCATGTTATGAGTAGTACATGCAACCAAACACCTCTTAAACCTTTTATATGCATCTCCCAGCGATTCCCCTTCTTTCTGCTTGAAATTTACAATATCATATCTTTTTCAAATGAAAACTGAAGCAGGGAAGTACTCATTAAGGAAATCAGTTTCCATCTGTTGCCATGTTGTGATACTTCCAGCTGGAAGTGAGTAAAACCACTCTTCCGCATCTTTGGATAAAGTGAATGGGAACATCACGAGTCTCTTGGCTTCTTCAGAATGGCCTTCTATCTTCAATGATGTTATTATGGTGAGGAATCTCTGTAGATGCTTATTTGCATCTTCGTTGATTCTTCCAACAAAGGGCTTGCTTTCTAACTGGCGGATAGTGGAAGGATGTAGTTGGAAGTGTGCCACGTTAACCGTTTGATTTACTATGGTCATTCTTCCAAGCGGTGCATTAGCCCTTCCATAATCACCTAAAAGTCTCTCTGGAGGAGGTGGATCAACTGCCATAGTTTCAGACTCAGAATCTGACTGCTCGGACGAAATAGATAGTACTTCTTCGTCTTCCGATTCTGAAACTACAGGTGATTCTTCTTTCGATGCTAGTCTTTTCCGCTTAACTTCTCGAAGTCGTTCTCGCAATGATCTTTCTGGTTCTGCGTTAAAAAGAAGTTCAGCTGAGGCCTTACCTCGCATACAAGATTAGACAATGATTAGTTGGGAGTAAAAAAAAAAAAACAAAATACAAATTTCAGAAGAAATAAAATTTTAATTGCAGAGCAATAAAATTTTAATTGACTAATTAATGACTTATATTTTGGCAATCCCCGGCAACGGCGCCAAAAACTTGATCGGAAAAATAGCAAGTGTACTATTTTTACGATGTAGTAATAGAAGGGTAAAAACCAAGTATCGATCTCGAGGATTGCGTAGGAAATATAAGTTATTATGATGAGTCAATTAAACAAAAGAACATAAGAGGGTCTTTTTGCTTATAAATGAAATAAGTTAAAATAAATAAGCTGAAATTTAAATTGAGCTTTTTAAAATATGAGAATAATGCTAAGGTAGGTGTATGATATGCTTTATAACTCCTCTGAATAAAAGATCTCTTCAACAAGTTCATATGATGCAACTATTTATTCCCAATGGTGTTTTCCTAATTCCTTAGTGAAAACCTTTTGGTTTACAACCCTATTATCTAAGTCCTTAGAAACATAAGATTAAACCAAAGCTTTGATTAATCACGAATTTCTAAATAACCTTATGGTATACCTAGTCCTATGTGATAACTATAAGATTTAATTGTATAAAAACCTTAACAACCGTAGTCCTACCAATTGTTAACCGGAAATCAATCCTTGTTTATCCGACAGAAAAAGCATAAAAACATCATACAATCAAATTGAATAATACGAACATTAGATTAAAGAAATACGATATTCAGAGTCGTTACAAATCCAATCAGGGACACCCCCTAGCATTAGGGGGTTTAGCCTCTCATAGTATTCAAGAAACACAAATTGAAAAGTTTAGACATTACAAAGATTAGGAAAACTCTGATCTTCAATGGTGTCCACCGTTGAATCTCTTCGTCTTCCATAACCTTGATGAAGCTATCTTTCAAACCCTTGATCTGGAATTCTCTTGCACGCTCTCCAAAAAGTGTCCCAAAATAACTTAAAACATAAACCTAAATAGTCTCCATACAAGCCTCAACTAGTACAAAGTCAAAAGTGCCCTTGGATATAAGTTTCAGTGGCAAAAACTCAAAAATTGGAGATTTACGCGCCTGCCAACACGGGCCGTGCCAAGCCACACGGCCGGTCGTGTTGGCCCCCTGGAAAATGTATCCAGCAAGCTTTCTACCAACACGGGCTGTGCTGAGACACACGGGTGGCCGTGCTAGCTCCCTAGATTTTGTATTGAGCTTCCTCTGAGACCTGACACGGGCCGTGTGCTGAAGCACGGCCGGCCGTGTTTGACCCCAGTACTTGTAATTTTCATCTTTCTCTTGCTCCTCCTTCCTTCCTTGTTGCTTTGACACTTAAGATGCCTTGTTCAAACCTGAAACTTCTTCACAACTAACCAAACAGAATAAAAACATCTAAAACTTAAATAAATAATTAAAACAAACAACGAAATGAGCAATCATAATAAAATGCAAGAGCTTAAACATTTTCCACAAAACTCACAACAAAGTGTTACCGGATTGATAGATGTGGACCAAATGCATGATGAAATTTATATGAAAATGGTGACCAATCAAGTGTTACATTAGTGGTATCAGAGCATGGTCGACCAGTTGGTCAAGGTTATTAACGTCTTTTATCCTGTTGTATTTGATTTGTGTATCTGACCTGATCGATACTGTTTTGTCTGGTTGTTTGGTTGTTGAGGACGATAGCTACGGGAAGGAATGTTGACATTAATGTTGAGGCAATGATGATGTGGACTGGTGCGATTGGACAAGCGCCGCAAAAGAATGTCGGTTATGGAGGAAAGGATGAGTTCCGTGCTTTTGGAGACTTTCAAAGGTGCAACCCGCCGATCTTTGAAGGAGGGTATGGACCGGACAAAGCGCGTGCATGGATGAGAGAAATTAAGAAGATCTTTCAAGCCGTGAGTTGTACTAATGTACAGAAGGCACAATTTGGTACTCACATGTTGACAAAAGAAGCTGGCGTTTGGTGGAGTAATACTGTGCGGAGATTTGAAAGAGAAGGTATTGAAGTTACTTGGACTCTTTTCCGTGATGCATTTTTGGAAACTATTTTCCAGAAGATGTGAGTGGAAAGAAAGAAGTGAGGTTTTTACAGTTGAAACAAGGAGGAGAACAGTTCTATGGGAAATCGTAGGATGACATGAGGGAACAATCTGGTCTTGGCAAGAAGCCAAGTGGGGGAGGAGCTTCTACTCCGATTAAGTGCTACAAGTGTGGCGAGATGGGTCACAAAACTGTTGATTGTGGAGTTGGTTCGAGTAGGATTTGCTACAGTTATGGTGAGCAAGGACACAATTGTGCCATGTGCGATAAGCCAAAGAAGGATCAAGCGAAAGGAAAAGTGTTTGTGTTGTCTGGTGCTGAGACTACTTCTATGGATAAGTTAATTTGAGGTACGTGCTTTATTACTGATAATGGTGTAACGCATTATTTCATTCTTTGGATTGTGCTATAAGATTGGATCTTGTTTTACCTGTTATGCATAGAAGTATAGTTATTGATACAACTGCCGTGGCTTTGTTTCTACTTCTTTTGGGATGTTTGAATTATCCGTTGAGCATCTTTGGTAGAGATTTTGAGAATTGATTTAGTTTGTTTTCCGTCGGACTAAGTTGGTGTGAACTGTTTGGAGTTGAACTAAGTAATTGTAACTGTAAGAGAGATTGTGGATCTTGGTGTTTTAAGTGATTTCGAGTGCAAGTTCTGAAGGAACACTATTATAGTTTAGTAACGGTGGTTCATGTTTCATTTTGATTGTCGACTGTCTATTGACAAATTGAGAACTTGATCACCCTTAATCTATTGTTGATAGGAGACGATATCGTATTGAACGAGATAGACTTGTCTTACTAACTTGGTAGCGTGTAAAGCGACTAAGGAGAAGTTGAAGAGTAGATTTGAGGAATTGTTGAGAAGAGGTTCATTGTTTGAGTGTATAGTCGTAGAGTTACGCCTGTTTGTCAAGTAAGAAGAAGGAAGATTCTATGAGGTAATGTTTCTTGAAGATATTTGATTCTAAGAGTGACGATGATCATGTTGAACATTTAAGGATTGTGTTATCGGTGCTGAAAGAGAAGAAGGTTATGTAAAGCTTTCTGAATGCGAGTTTTGGTTGGAAGAAGTGAATTTCCTTGGATATTGGATTTTGAGTTGAGGTGTGTTGATGTAGATATCGATAAGTGGTAGCTTATACTTCAAGGTATCTTAAAGTACATAAGAGGAATTATTCAATGTATGTATTGGAGTTGTTTGCCATTGTGTTTGTTTTGGAATGTAAGAGGCATTGTTTCTTTGGATCAAGGTTTGATGTGTTGAGTGATCACAAGAGTTGAATATGAGGTAAACAAGACGAGTAGAATTTCGAAGGATTTTAATCTTTGGTTTGAATTACCACCCTGGAAAAGTGAAGGTTGTGGCCGATGCATTGAGTAGGAAATAATTTTATAAATTATGTTGAGGATTCAAGAATTGGAAATTTTTGGAACGATTTAGAAAGTAGAGTTTGGTTGTGAAGCGACGTCTTCGTGTTAAGTTGGTATGTTGAAGCCTACTTGTGATATTTTGACAAGATTAGAGAAGGTCATAAATCGGATTTTGCAATTGGTTGGCAAGATAAAATCGATTAATCAAGGAAAAAGTGATAATCTTTGGATTGTCGAGAATGGTGTCGTGAGATGTTGTGATCGAGTTTGTATTCCTGATGGTTCGAATTCGGACAAAGAGAATTTTGGATGAGGAACATCGTAATGATTTGAGTATTAATCATGGTGTTAATTATGTATCGAAATTTAAGGAAATGTGTAGTGGTAAAGTATGAAGAGTGACATACCGGAATTGTGTATTTGATTTTTATTTGTCAGGAACCGTTTCGTTTGGTGCAACAGTTATCTATTTCCGAGTGGAAGTGAGATAGTATCTCTATGGATTTTGTTTCGAGATTGACGAGGCATCGAGTAATTGTGAAGTGAGTTGGGTCAGTATGGATAGTTGACGAAATATGCTCGTTTTATTCCGATGAAGATGGATTATTCGATGAAGAGACTTGCTAAGTTGTGCATCGAAAGGATTGTGCGTTTGCATGATATTTTCTTCGGATATTGGAATGACATCTTTTGAAGCTTTGTATGGTTGTAAGTGTAGAACGTTTCGTATCAGTATGAATCGAGAAAGAGAGTGGATGTGGTTTTGGTGTTGAGATGGTTGTGTCGACTGAATTTTCGAGGATGAAAATATTTTAAGTGGGGGAGAGTTGTAACAGCCCGAATTTTATTATTTGGCTAATTACATTAAATAAGGATTTATTTAATTAATTTGGACGAAGTTTGATAATTAATTGGATCGTCGGTGTTATTGAGAAACGTGTTCGGATTACTAAGTGAAGTTGTAATTTATTCGGTTAATCGAAGAATTAATAAAATGGAATATGTAGAGAAATAATATTAAGATTAATATTATTATTGGATTTTATTTAATTGAGATAAAGTCGGATTTAATTGGATTAATCGAAAAATAATATTAAGGGTAATAATATTATTTGTTGGAGCATAATTATTTGTTTGACTACTCTATTTTATCAATTGGGCCTATTTGTTGGAGTTATAAGCAATTAGGAGGAGTTATTCATTTTAAACCCAATATAAAAAATAAAGATAGTAAGAAAGGAAATGAGGAGTAGGAGCATCATTTTCATTTTCTGGATGAAGAATAGAAGTGGAGGAGAGAAACAAGAAGAGGAAAGCTAGGGTTGTGGAGGAGAAATCAAGAGGTAAGGGGGAGAATCCCAAATTCTTATGGGTTAGTATATGGGGATGATGGGTAGATTTAACATGACTAGGTTGTGTTGTTAGGAACTGAAATTTTTAATTGTTGTTGATGTTATTTGAGTAGAAAATGTGTTATCAAATAATCACCCTAATACTTCTATGCGTGCAATGAAAACTGGAATTGGGATTGGGTATGGAAGGGTCCTGACGGATGGCAATGCATAGGCTTGACGACAACCTGGCCTTGACGGACGGCAACGGGTAGGGGTTGCCGAACGGCACACCACCATAGGTGACAGACGGCACACCACCATAGGTGACGGACGGCAGTGCCTTGATGGACGACACTGTTTGTTGTGTTACTTAGAACGTGCCTTATTTCTACTATGTTTTCTAATTACTTAGCTATTTTCTTCTACTCTTTGTCAATGCAAATGTGAAATAATATTAGGCTTGATTACTGGAAATATATGATAGATACATGTATAAATTAATTGGTAAATGAGTATAGTTGGTGAAATTGATTTCCATGTTAAAACAGTAGACTCCTAATAAAAGTGAAATATGGATATGTCTCTATTATTGTTCTAAGATTGAATTTTCTATGAGTAGCTAGATGGTATAAAATCCTAATGACTTGTTGGTTTAATATGAAAATGAGTAAATCATATATAATTGACAAGTTGTGAGTTAGCATGTGATAGAATTAATTGCTAGTGTTAATTGAAATGGTGGATTGAAATTGTGTGTTGGCTATTATATGCGAATAATGCTTATGTGATGAGAATAATATATGTATATGCCATGACGTCGTGCTAATATTGATTCTCTGTGGTTAATTGGTTAGCATTAAATTAATGAATAATTGTTTGATGATGCAAGTGCATGTTCATGTATAAATGGCAAAATGAGAATTAACATGAGATAGTGTGGATACTAGTGTTAATTGAATTGTGTGAATCGTAAGTGATTAATTGGCCTCTTATATGTGAATGATGTGTGTGTGTTGTGAATGTTATGTACAATTGGTGGATAATTCATAGAGTTGAATTATTGTGATATGCGGAAAGTTAAGATGGTAGAGATGATCTTAATTGCATATATTTGTGATGTTGTACATACATTCATATCATAGTGTGCCTTGAAACACAGGTGGATCTGCTTTGAAACACAAGCGGGCTTGGATGGGTGATGTTTGAATACGTAATTGGTTAAATGCGGGAATATGTGATAATTATGGCTATGTGCAAAATTGAGAATATAGTATTGAGATATTATACTCTTATACTTGTTGTATGTTTAAAGTATGTGATTATATTGATTAGTATTAATTTACATGATTAGGCAAGGTGTAATGTATTCCTATAATTGTTGATTTAACCATTATATCTTATTATACTTCTTCGTAATGGTTCGTATTCTCACCCTTCTGTTTTAATGTTGCACTCGTTTGGCGACATGCAGGTTTGACGATTAGTAGCTGGCGCGTGATCTAGTCGGAGTTTCTTCCAAGTTGTTTGGTAATTAAGTAACGAGTTAATGCTCTGGTCATGTAACACTGGGTAGCTTAGACGTTGAAAACATGTTCTATTTATTTATGTATTTTGTTATAACTCGTGAACATGTTTAATTGGTTACTTGTTGTTGAAAGACTTTAAGCCAAATATTATAAATATGGTTATCTTATGAGTTGTTTATGGAGATATGATCATGGTATGGGACATGTATCATTTATATAAAACACGTGAGTGTTACTTTCCGATGTTAATGCATATTCTAGATGAATTATGATTATATGTCAGGTGTTATTTGAAATGACCAGGTGTATTGTATTTTGTGGATAAATGCTGTCGGTTTTAAAAGCTTTTTAGTTTTTGAAAACGTCGATGTGACGCCCTTTGAGTTATATGCATGCTTAATCTCTGATTATATGCTTAATATTTTATGGGGTAAAAAGGGGTGTTACAAGAAACATTTTAAGAGAATCTTCTAAAGATCTGAAGCAAACAAAGTATAATGCTCTGATACAAGGAATTGCAATAATCTGAAGCAAGCTACTTTGATGCTCTGATAAACCAAGTGCTCTAAAAGAAAAATCCAAAGCTTTGAAGCTGTCCAATGGAAGCTCTGAAAAAAAGCTTGAATCATCTGAAGATAAAGTTCAAAGTAAAAGTCTCATCTGAAATGGAAAATACTCAGGGAAGTCTTTTATTTATAAATTCTTCTAGTATTTATGTCAGGGGGAGATTGTTAATCTCAGGGGGAGACACATTCACACACTCTGATTAATATGCTTTTATGCTATATCTGTGTAGTGTCTTTTTCATCTGATATTTTGGATACAAATTCATATCAATTCTATATGTTTTTGTCATCAGCAAAAAGGGGGAGATTGTTAGAACATGAAATGTTCTGATCAATATTTCTAGTTTTGATGATAACATTATATATGAATTTTGTATAAGACAATGTGATACTCTAATTATTCACGTTTTCCATTTTAGGAAAAATTTAAAAGAGTATGCACTAAAACAGAATTCAGAAGCTCTGATCCAGACGATCTGGATGACTTCATCAGAACATGATGAGGAAGACATCAGAAGATGGTCTTGAGAAAAGCAGAACATGATCTGGAAGGCATCAGAAGATGGAAATCAGAAGCAAGGCTCTGAAGTTCTAAAGGTTTCACGTTCAAAAGCACTTCCATAGTCTGCTGACTAAAGTTGCATCTGCACCAACGCTGAAGACTCTGATATTCAAACATTATATCCAATAGTCTGGGTCCAGAATCAAGTACAAGATGAAAGAGCTACAATGTCACATCTGACTGACAAAAGGAACGTTAGAAGCAACAAAAGGCAAAGTCAGCAAAAGCAGTTGAAACATGGCTCGAGGTAGTTGACAAAAGAGTGAAACATTAAATGCAGCAGTGTACTTTTCACGCAAAGCATTAAATGCTCCTCAACGGTCACATTTCTTCTGCCTATATAAGAGAAGCTCTGCATGCAGAAGATCTAGAGAACTTACGCTAAGCAATCTTACGCTGCCAAAATACTTCTACACGAACAACAAGATCTTCATCTTCAACCTCACAAATATTGTTATATCTTAGTGAGATTAAGAACTAGAACTTAAGAGAAATATCACTTGGTGATTATAGCTTTTTAAGAAGCACTTTAAACTCTTGTAAACTTTGTTTAATTTTCTGTAAGAGAATTCCTAGAGTGATCAAGTTGTGATCAACATACTCTAGAAGACTTAGAAGTTTGTCTAAGTGGAGAACCATTGTAATCAAGACTGATTAGTGGATTAAATCCTCAGTTGAGGTAAATCACTCTGAAAGGGGTGGACTGAAGTAGTTTGATTAACAACGAACCAGGATAAAAATAATTGTGTTCAATTTTTTTTATCTGTCATTTTTTAGAACAAACCCTTATTCAATCCCTCTTTCTAAGTGTTTTTCTACCCTTCATCTTCTTCTATGGAAGATTATTTCTTCAAGAGTTTAATTGCAATTAATGAACATTATCAAATAAACACTATACCATTTAATGAGTCGTGAAATTTGGAGAGATATTAAAATTAGAAGAAAAAAAGAGAATTTAAAAACAAATAATATAGCTTTTTATTTTAAAAAAAATAATAAATGTGGAATATTTATTTTTGCTTAATATCAGTTATCCCTCGTGACTGTTTCAACAAAAACCTCCAGCGTGCCGTTATTTTCTCAGGGGTCGTTGTTTCACCATCCGTTTTGTTAAGCGTTAACATTGCTGGTTCTTAATTAAATCGGTTAGGTGAGAATTCTGCTCCATGATTCCTGCGTGCGCTGAGTGCGTGGCTTACAATTTAGGCTCTCTCTGAACCTTCAAAATCTCCCACTTCCGCTTATAAGTGATTTTTTCTTCTTCTTCTTCGGTTTCTCTTTGGTTAGCATTCCATATTGCCAGCAAAATTCAGTTTCTATAATGGCTCCCAGCAATCATATACCAGATGATATTGTCTTCTTCGTTCTATCAAAACTGCCTATTAAATCTTTGAAACGATTTGAATGTGTTTGTAAATCATGGTCTCTCTTAATTGAAAACACTCGTTTCATGAACATGTTCCGCAACAACTTTTTATCTAACTTGCATTGTTATTCTTATTATGACCAAGCATCGCTCTTCATGCTGGTTCATGGACCTTACGAGGATTTTCTCTATTCTTTTTCTAGAGAAAAGTTGGAGAGTAAAGTCAAATTAAATATATCAACTCCATTTGTACACCATGAGGAAGAGGGTTACGTTGGAGATCTTTGTATTTTTGGTTTTGGTAGTATTAGTGGCACATTTTGTCTCTATGAAGATGGATCTTGCAAAATTGCATTATGGAACCCGAGTAGAGATGAATTCAACCACATTCCTCCTAGTCCGGTTGAGTCCACTCTCCCCGAGGCTGCTAGGGCTATTTGTTATATCACACCTTATATTCATGGATTTGGTTATGATCTTAATACATGTGACTATAAGGTCATTCGTTGTGTATTCTTTGTAGGTAGACACGTTGAAGAATGGGATTATGTGCCGTCTGGAGATGTATTTGGAGATACGTGTTTAGACCCTGTATGGGAGATATATAGCTTGAAAAGTAATTCTTGGAGAAAACTTGATCTGGACATGCCGCGTTCTGTTATGGGAACTGAGGATGCCCGACTCTACATGGATGGAGTCTGTCACTGGTTGTGTCAATATCATAGTCCACTAGCACCGTGTTTGGTATCATTTGATTTAAGCAGTGAACAGTTTTTTGTAACATCCATACCGGATGACTGTTTTGTTGTTGGAGCATCATATGTTTACTTGGCGGTGTTAAATGGATGCATAACATCTTTCCGAGTTAGAGAAAATACTTTTCAAATATCAATATTGGGCGAACTCGGTAGAAAAGAATCATGGATCACACTATTCGTTGTTGGACCATTGTCTTGCGTCCTACGTCCTATTGGAGTGGGGACCAAAGGAGAAATATTCTTCCGGACCAAAGATCGAAGAGTAGCTTTGTTTGATTTGTGTACCCAAATGATTGAGAAGCTTGGTTATGAAGAAGAGAGTTGTAGTTTTCCTAGTCGGGTAATACTTTACAAAGAAAGCATTCTTCCAGTTGAAGGAATAAGTAGTTAATTGTTTTTCTTGAAGGAATAAGTAGTTAATTGTTTTTCTTGTTTTTATTTTGAATGTTTTCTCTCATTTTATTTGCAAACTTATCTAGTATCTATATCGATGAAAAGAAAACCTATGTCAATAAGTTGGCTCGTGTTGATTTTTTCTTCAAGATCAATGTTTAATACTCAAACAAGTTGTAATTTTCTTCAAATTCAAAACTCAAAGTGTATTTGAGTAATTTACAAAAGAAATTTAATATGAATACATAAGTTGCAGTCAAACATTTAGTTTCGGGATTGCTCTCATACAAATTCTGCTGTGGCAGTCAAACAATTATACATACATAAGTTGCACTTCTGTAGATTTCAGTCATAAGTGTAACCTGCTTTAAAGATGTAGTATAGAAACAATTAATCTGAAACCTCGGAAGCAGAACTAGAAGCAGTTTCTCTGATGTCAAAAGCTTGGGCATTGGAGCTAGAAGATGATTTCACAATGCCAAGATCATGCAGAAAAGTAAGCCACTTGAAGCTTGTAAAATAACACCATCAAACAACGCAGCAGCCACTTCAGCATCACGAGCATGCTGAACAACGAGCATCATCACCAGCGATTCAATAACTAGTATTTTATTGTCGGTTGAAAATTGAGTGGAGAGTTTAGTTGTGAAAGCTCGGAGATCATAAAAAGGAAATGATATAGAGGTCTAATTAGAAGGGTATAGGTAGGGGTGGACATCGGTCCGGGTCGTGCGGTTTCGGCCGGAAAAACAACATCCGAGTGCAACCGCGGTTTGAATATGGTAACCCATTTCCGCCTGTAGTGCTTGCGGATTTTGCGGGTGACGGATTCAACAAAATACGGATTCATCGGATGGGTTAAGGATAAATCATTAATATGTATGTATATATAGAAAATATTAGAGAACAAAGGTACCTATTTTAGAAGTGTTTTTGAGATTGATAGTTGAAGTAGAATTGTGATTTATAATATATTACAGGAGAACAAATGAAGAAGAAAGGTGTGGCTTGTGTTTCTTTAGATGATGCACAGTTGAAAAAAATGAAAAAGTAATAGATAGAGAGGAAAAAAGAAAATAGAGAGTTATACAGCTGTAAAGTAGAACAAATATTATAATGATCGAGATAAGAAGAGTTGTTGGCAGTGGCATAATAGATCGGTGAAAGTAATAAAAAACAATACTAGCTCATGGATGTTTACAGTAAGCAAAATAGCACATTATCCTAATTAGAGATATTTTCGGGTTGTTCGGTTACCGCTGGGTTTCATTTGGCAAGCCGCTTCCGCCCATTAGAACCCACTTAAGACAATGTAATGATACTTTTTCAACCGAGGCCCATTTAAACCCGCCCGTGACATTAAAAAACCGCACGGTTGAATCAGTTCGGTTCGGATCTGTGGGTTTTGTCCACCCCTAGGTATAGGCATGGTTAAAATCACAAATCAAATCAGACGGGTTTTGTATTCTAGATATAAAATTTTTTTTCAAAAAATTTATTATAATTTACCTAGTAATATCTAGGCTCAATTACACTTTTGATCATCTGTTTTAACCAATTCCCAAAAATAGTCCCGCCTTTTTAAAATCTACGAAATTGGTCCTTACCTCCACTTCCACCCTTCCAAAACGCCGATGTTTTCAATATAAAGGCTTATATGGCATGGCTTACATGGATTTTCACAATTTAAATCCATTTTTATTAGGGTTAAATATGTTTTTGGTCTCTCTAAATATAGCGGTTTTCAACTTTAGTCCCTCTAAATATTTTCTTTAAAGAATGGTCCTCTTAAAAATTTTAATTTTAACTTTTCGTCCCTCGTGGCAAAATCGTAGCTAAAACGATATCTAATTTCGTCGCTAAATAAAAAACTGTCGCTAAAACCGCCGCTAAAACCGTCTCTAATTTAAAATAACCGTCGCTAAATTGCAAGAGGGACCAAAAGTTAAAATTAAAATTTTTAGGAGGACCATTCTTTGAAGAAAATGTTTAGAGGGACTAATGTTGAAAACCACTATATTTAGAGAGACCAAAAACTTATTTAACCCTTTTTATTATTTGTAAAAATTATTGAAAAAATTTTAAAAGATTAAATGGTCGAATCCCTAATTCATTTTCACGCTCATCTTCGTTTTCCAACCCAGATTTTCCATAGCAACTCATCTTCGTTTTCCCTATTTTTCTCCAATCTCTTCGTTTCACTCCATAGTCGTCCTTGTTGTTTCTCCAATCTCTTCGTCTTCATTGTTTTGTCCATGTTCATCAATGTCATAAGCGAGTTACATCTCAACCTCTAGTTGTGTGTCACGAAGAAGAGAAGTTTGTTGCTTCTGTGACCTTGACTCACCCCTAACTACTTCATGGACGACTGAGAATCCTGGGAGGAGGTTTAATGGGTCTGGGTTATTCAAGGAGAGTGAAGTTCTCTTGTTGTTCGAATCTCTTGCAGGGAATCTGGTTGTAGGGAAGGATGCTAACCTTGTTTGTCAATGCAGTTGCAGGGAAAAAAGAGATGCAATTTCTTTACTTGGTATGATGACGAAATGTCCGTTCGTGCAAAGGAGGTTATTTTGTCACTAATGAAGAGAATTGATGAACTTAAGCAGAAGGACAGTATAAAGTTGAAACAAGATAAGGAAGAAGCTGAATTTTTGGCAAGGATTGTTTGTTGCATCTGTTGTGGTCATAATATGACCGATCTTCTTTGTTAGCTTGAAGAATTGAAGGATGTGATGTTTAGTTGTTATGTTTAGAAGTGAAGGATGTTACTTTGTCTGCTTTGTTAGGTTTTATATTGTTGTTTAGGTGTTATGTTTAGCTGCTGTTAGGTGTTGTTGTTAGGTGTTGTGTGGAGATTTTTTGTATGTTGTGGTGTACTTAATATTGTTTGAATGAAAATGAAATTTGTTGAACTACCTTGTTGTTTTATTGTCATTGTAAAATTGAATTAGTTAATTGTGTTGAACCAATTATCGATACAGTCAAGCATAAAAGCCTAATATAATAGCATAATATAATTATCATTACATATCCAAAATAGTCATTACATAACCAAGAAATTGCACCATCATTATATCCAAACCAAAAAATATTTGTTTGTGGAGCATAGCATACATCACAACTAACCTATAAATTGCATCCACACAACAAAATAAAAAAGTAACTTAAGCCTAATCTACTATGTAGCAGGGAAAATCTGAGATTGAAGCCATTGGTTAACTCGACTCATTATTTCAGTGAAAATCGCCACCGCGCTTTATTGTTTCTAAAGGAAATGGGAAAAGAGTGAAATAAACCCAAAGTTTGTTTATAAAACAAAATAGGATTTTAGGTACGGGTGTTGATTATACAAGGGGAAGATTTTAAGCACCCCTCATATCTATGGTACTTCACAGAAACCTTTTTGAAAATCCGTGTTTATTAAAAGATATCATGTGCAAAGAAAAGGTTTGTTTGAAATTTAAAATAAGCTCGGAAAGACATTACATCTTGTGCCTACATACCTTATCGATGCAATGGAGAAGCCAAAGCTAATGTAGTTCCTCTTAAAAGGGAAGATGTTTAAAAAGGAATAAACACTTTATCATCGTTGGAGAGAAATACCCATCCATTAATCTTGAACATGAGAACATATGGATTCTTTGCATCACTAATGAAAGAAGGGCTCCAACTTGGATAAAATCAACAAGTATGTCACTAGCTCTCTCAAGTGGAAAAAATTACATCATATCAATCAATATCAAAATCGTGGGGTATCGCTACTCACTACAATAATTAATCGTGTCTAAACTTTTGAAAGGAATCCCAACAATGGCAAAAGATATTTTTAAGAAAAGGATTTTTAAAATATTTTTTACAAACATAAGAAGATTTTGAAAAAGGGAAAAGATTTTGAAAATCTAAGAAGGGGGAGGAGATGAAGGGACTATCCTAAAGAATAAAGTAAAAGCTAAAGGAAAGAACGATCTGACCAAAATAAGAAGCCAACACATGACATTAAGAGTCAAGGTAGATTTCTCATCCTTTAGACTACCAACACTAAACCAACGCATTACCACTTGGGAATCCAGATGAACTTATTATCCTCAGCATAACTTGTATCAAACCTTTGGAATATATCATAAAATTCTGACAAAAATCGGGCAGAGTAACGGCTATATATTGACAAAATCCTAATATTAATGCCTTGGAATTAAACATTAAGGACTTTCGGGGAAATACCTGCACACACAAACAAACAACAACCCAATTCCAAACAGAATAATGGAAAAATAACAACAGAATAACAGGGTTCAGAGGTACTAAGTCCAAAAGTCCAGGTCTCTAAAATGCTCGGGATAGTAACCAATAGTCCATAGAGAGCGTGAAGTGTTTTTTTATCATTTGAAGTTGTTTATTAATGTTTTAGCACAAAAATAAAATATGGTCCAAATGGACAAAAGGAAAATGGTGGTAACATAAACATACATCCAAATGGACAGAGGGAAAATAGCGGAATGATAAAGAATACATCCAAATCGACAAAGAGAAAATAACATAAACATAAACATGATGAATGATAAAATGAAGCATAAATCGATAAATATAAAAAGCGATATAATAAAATATGGAAATTGAGGTCAATCGTCAATTGTTAGCAAGATGACCATCTTGAAACTTGTCAAGTATATCATAGAAATGTTAGTAACGAAGATCGATGGTGAGTGAATGATGATCTCGGATTTAAATTCAATGAAAATTTACAAGAAGCTTGATAAAATCATAGCGACTACACGATAAACTTCCATAAATCTTAAAGCAACCGTATACAATTTCTGCCATATTGGATCTTTTATTCGGGACACGAAATGTTGCACTATGTTGTGCAGACCGCCAAGTGACTTATGTAGAAGTCACCCTACAACGAGGCCGGTCAACAATTTATGTGCTAATGCATGCGAGAGAAATGATATATAATCGCTCTCCGAAAGCAATACCGCGCAAAAAGAAAATATGTAGTGGTTTCGTCTTCATCAAGAATCCATAAGAATTATCAAGATATTTAAGACTTTCATCGATCAAAATAAAAAGAAGGAGAAGAAGAATAAAGATAAATTAAAACAAAATCACTCAAACTATTATTAATATCATTCATCTAATATTATGGATTTGGCTTTTTCAAACCTATCAACATCCCATATCCAATGATATTAATGAAGTTGAGGAAGAAAAGTACGAAAAACAAGCTTAATGAAGGCAAAAAACACTTTCTGTCTGCAGGAAATCGATTTTATCCAGAGGGAAATTGATTTCCCCTGCTGTAGTTTTAAAAAAAAAAATAGGGCACGATGTCGCTACCGCGAAAATTAATAGAGTTGCCACTAACATATTTATCCTGAAAAGGAAGGGGATGCCGACAAACCACAAAACAAAACAACAGTCTCACGACCAGAGAAAAAGGGTAAGGGAGTCGGTTACGCGATGGGAAGGTGTTAGCACCCCACGCGCCCATCGTACTTGATGGTATCCACGCTTGCGTCTAAACCTATGGGTGTGTAAGGAAACTGCTCTAATCTGGACTAAAATGCATGCAAAATGTAGGGAAAAGAAAGAGTTGTACTCGCACGGGCCCCACCCCGCTGCCTACGTATCCTTTTTGAGGAATCAGAGGTACCATAGCTCGGCTAACTAGTTTCTGTTTATTTTGTGTTTTTTAGGTGAACGAGTTACATTCGCATTCCGCTGCTCGACCTTTGGAGGCTTACGCTTGGGAATGGAGCGGAAATAACAAGCTCTTAAGAAAAGAAAATCAAAGAGTATGGTTTGTGTTTTAAAGAATGCATCAGGAAAACCTAAGTTAAGGGGGAAAGCTTGCTACCTAATGTTATCATACAAAGGGTACAAGTCTAAACTAGCCTATCAACCTACGGGGAAAAACGAAAGCAACACACAATAATATCACACAAACGAGCTCCACTCGTAAAGCAAACAAACCAACAACACTGGCCAAATGGTAGAAAAGCGGTCCCGCCATAGCCAAGGGGAGCGAATCACCCGAGTCAACCCAGCATCAGACCATGCAAAAAATGATCGGGCCATAGACAAGAGGAGCGAATCCCTCTCAACAACCAAGCCTTCGCATATCCAAAAGGAAAACGGTGCGTGCGTACACCGAGCGTCAACGTCGATCAACGTGAGCTATAGAAAAGGCGGGGGTCCGGCTACATGAACCATTTTCTTGACATACTCGATAACAAGATCTTGTGCTAGTTCAAAAGCGAGCAACGCGTAGCGTGCGCATAACGAACGAACTCGATGAAAATGGGCGGGGGTTGATTACTAACCCTTTCCGCGTGCCTTCCATGAGGACTTAACGGAGCGCCATATAGGACTTATTACACCGTGACTCCCTGCCGTAAAGCACAAATGTAAACACACTAACAAAAACAGAGCCTCTTTCGAGGGCTTGGCCAGATGCATGTCTAAGTCCTACTTCTCATGTTAAAGGATGATGCGAGAAAGCGGTAAAGTGCGTGAAAGAGTAAAATGAAACGGAATCAATACCAAACGGATGATGATCCGTAAACTAAAGCGAAGCAAAGCGAAGAAACTAAGGATCCCGCGAGCGAGCTAGCAAAGCAAAAGCAAATAGTCAGCACACCGATTAGCCATGAAAACACACAAACATCGACACCCGCATCGAGCATAATCACAATACACCTGCAAGAGGAACAATCAAACCAAACAAGCAGGTATAAAGCAAAAGGATCATGTCTCTAGGATGAGAACACGACACAAATGAACGGAATCGTGTCCCGCAAGTAAAGAGGAAAACTCAAGTAATAAGCGTCGATCGGTGACCATCCAGATGCCTTGCACACTAACACACAAGTTAGAGATAACAAACACCGCAATCGAAATTGCGTTATTACAACAAAGTGAAAAGAAATGGACAAGTAGTATGAATGTGAAACGAACGAAGAAACATAGAAGAGAAATCAACCATGAATAATATACAAGCTAATGAAAACTAAGAATCTAGGAAGATAGTACATCTCATAAGCTTTCCGACGATATAAAGAACGTACAAATCGGAGTTACGAGTAAAAAGATACAAAAGATTGAAGTTAGAAAAGAAAACACAAAAATAACACACAGGAACCGGTTCCTGCATAGGAAAACCCGGTTCCTGGTACAAAAAACCAGAGACTGGCCAAAAAAGTAAACTGGGAACCGGTTCCCACCTAGGGACAACCCGGTTCCTAGTACTAAAACACATAGGCATGCAGATTTCAAATAACTGGGAACCAGTTCCTGCCTAGGGACATCCTGGTTCCTGGAACAAAATCATAAAGGCAAAAACAACGCAGGAACCGGTTCCTGGCAGGGACGAACCGGTTCCTGGTACAAAAACACAAAGAGGCAACAATTTTGGATTGAGTGGGAACTGGTTCCCGGCTGGGACGAACCGGTTCCTACTGTAGAAAAACAGGTTTTTATGCATTTTTAAAGCTTCTGAGCCATTCGCACTTAATCCGAAAACCCGTGTCGACTCGAAATCAAAACGAACAAACATCGAATCTCATACTACACACAAATCCACAACTCAAAGAGCCTAATGTCAACAAATATGCTAAGTGCGACGCGTCAAGCAAAGCGAATATCGAGCGAAAGCGTAACACATGCATTTATACGAACACTTTGAGTACGTCGCGAATAACACACATGAACATCAACAATTACGCACACAAAATTACCAATTAATCATGGATTCAAACACGAATATCACAATTCATCATCAACGAACATCAATTATATACTACGAACATAAATCTAACCACAATTCGCATGATCATTATCAATTCAAGCAAAAATGAACAAATTCACTGATCAATCATCATCAATCATCCATTAATCAAAGAACAAGTTATAGATCTAGATTCGAATTCACATAATGATCAACAATTAAGCACTTAATTCAAGATTCGAAGCTTACCGGATGAAAATCTAACCGAAGTGCGAACACGAACACGATACGAACGCGAACACGACACGAACGCGATGCGAACGCGTAAACAAAATCCGAAGGGAGAGAGAGGGAGGGTGCACGAACTAGTGAGGAGAGAGGAAGAGATTCGAACTTCGATCCTTGATTCTTCAATCCATGCTCTTGATCTTGATGAAAATTGATGAGTTTTGATGAAAGTTTTGTGATTTGTGGTTTTGATTCAAGAGAATTGAGAGAAAGTGTTTGTGAAATTTGGGTGAAATTGAAGTTATTGAAGAAAAATGACTTATAAAGCGGAGGTAGTTAAATGTCCAAAACGCCCTTAATTCTCTTATTTTTGCCCGTTTTCAAGGAAACGCGAAATTTCGGAGCGAGACCAACGTCCACTCGAAGATGACGAAAATTGTAGATCATAGCTGCGAGAATCAACTCAATCCGACAAGCGATGAAGAAAATACGCGCGTTTGAATGACGAGAAACGTCGGTTTAACATGCGCGATTGTAGAATTTTGTGCGTACCGCTCAAAGAACTCGATAAAACTCTATCTTCGACTCAAAATCCGACCAAGCACGTGCTATGAAGAATCGAAGCTAACAAAATTTCTGAGAAAATGCCGTCAGAATGGACCTCATACGATAAAAATCGAAGAAGTTATGAATTTTCGAACTCGGTGCGACATACTCAAATCACACTTTTTACCGAAACAACGCGACGATCCTTAAAATGCTGAGCAATTTCGGTGCATAATCAGCCGACGGTCCGAACATACGAAATCTTGGTAATGATGGCACGGATCTCCAGTTAAATTTTCAAGCGAATCCGACCGGCGGATTAAGAGATATGAATTTTCCGAGATCCAAAACCCTACTTTCAGCACTCTTTTCTTTATGAAAAACCAAGTTATTTGCCAATTTTAACCACCTTCCTGAAAGAACTGGCTTTCGAGCTGAACACGAAAATTGTAGATATCGTTGAAACGGTTGGAAACATGCGAGAATTCAGCTTATATCATTTTCCAAACAGCACTTATGAATTTTCTCGTAATTGCACGGATTAAACCCTTTTTCACGCCGCGCTTCCTTAAAACCACAAGAACTCTTTATTATTTTCCTTCAATTTTGAACAACGAAATAAACGTTGCTAATAACTTATAGGTCAAATAAAGAGGGCAACTTTTAGGGTGTAACAGCTGCCCCTATTCAAACTTCTTGAACCTGACGAGTGAGAAACAAAAGTTTCGAACCGTTGAGGTGGAAGGAGATTGAATACCAGAATGAACTCGAAAATTTGCGCTCTTGATCAATAGAAGATTCCATCTTGAAATAAGAAAGAATGTACCACCCCGCAGGCAGGGAGAAAAAACTTCAGTTGACCTGGATAATTAAATATGCTCTAACTTGCGATAAGAAGGAACGGGCACCCACAGGCAGAGGAAACACTTCAAATGATCTGGTTATCAAGAGAAGGAACATCTCGACTGATCTGAGTATCAGACGTAGCAGATGTCTCCGAACTTGCATCGGGATAGATGTCTTAGGTCGATCTGGGAATCGAGGGAGATACATCGGTTGAATTAGACATCAACGGGTAATAGGTATCTCTGATCTGGGAATCATGATCTGGGAATCTGGGCAGACATCTCTTATGATGCAATTAAATCATCAGGTAGATATTCCTACTAATCCGGGAATTAGCGGCTAGCTCATTCGTAAGACCACGGGGATCCGGAGGTGGCTCCTTCAACTGAACTAGAAATCAGGATAGGAACAATATCTCTTCCGAATTGTGTACGTCGGGGAATGAATGCCTTTAAACTGATCTGGACATGATGCCAGAAAATAAGTAGGACAATCTTCATCTGAAAGACAAAGTCGATCAGGCAGATATCTCCATCTGATATGATGACATCAGTGGCTTGCTCTTTCGGAAGATCGACAGTGATCGGGAAGCAGTTCCTTCAACTAATCTGAATCTGAATATTAGGATAGGAACATATATCTCTTCCGAACTGTGTACGTCGGGTAAAGAAAGCGTCTTCAACTGATGGTTAGGCATCAGGACTGGGCAAACGAGTTTCTTCTTCTGAACGAACTAAATCGTCAGGGAGTAGATATTTCCAACTGATCTGATGTATCAGAGGGCTTGCTCCTTTGGAAGATCTATAGAGATCCGGAGGCAGTTCCTTCAAAGCTGAACTGAATATCAGGATAGGAACAAATATCTTCCACCGATCTGGGGGCATCGGGAATAGGAATGTCTTTGAATTGATCTGAGCTGCGTTAGAAAATAAGTAGAACAATCCTCTTCTGAATGAAAAAGTCAACCAGACAGACATCTCCATCTGATATAGATATCAGTGGCTGGCTCCTTAGGAATATCTTGGGAGATCCGAAGGCGGTCCCTTCAACTGATCTGAATATCAAGAATAAGGACAAATGTCTCATCCGAACTGTGTGCGCCGGGAACGGAATGTCTTCATTGGATGAATTGACAATCCTCTTCTGATCTCAATATCAGGTAACGCCTGTAATGACTTGGCGAATATTGCTCTGTGGGGGACATTCGTATCTTACTAACTTTCCTGCAGAAAGAAATAGATATGATATGATTTATGCATGATACATGTATGAATGTATATAGAATAACGTTCTCGAGAAGGAAGATGTTATACGCTTTTGAGAATGTTATGCAAATGATGCATGATTCGGACGCTGCTTAGGGAAACAGTGGGGGAGCACTGATTTGCTGAAGAAGTCCTGGAGAGAATATGAAACTCTGCGGGGAGGACAAGATGAGCGACTGAGGGTCACCACCGTGAGCTTGCGAAGATGGATCGGAAATCTGCTGGAGACGATCAATTTGGATGCGAGCTCTGGCTGGGGAATAAATCCTGCTTGGATATGCGAACATCCCACTTAACTGCTTGGGGAATACCCTGGCACCTCACTGGAGAAGCAAATTCTCGACATACTGGGGATGATAAGAACACGTCATGAAGACAACTCTGATGAGGAGAGTGACAAACTTGTCGGTGCATAAAGCGTTCCGCTGGGGAAATCCTTGAGGGATACATACTGAGGATGCAAGTGAGACTACTCTGAGGAGAGATTCAGTGGGGAAGATGAATACTTCTGCACAACGATCTGCTAGGGATATGAGAGATCCACTGGGGATAAGGAACTCAGCATAAGAACCTGTTGTTAAGACAACTCCACTGGGGAATAAGATGACTCTCTTGGGGTAAACAGGTCAACCTGCTAGGGAGAGAAATGCTCTACTGGGGAAAACGAGGAGCTCGGGCAAAGAACCTCATTGAGAGCTTGCTGGGGAATCAGATCCCATTCTGGCATGACTCAACTGGGGATAAGACATTCTGCCGGGAAAAAAGGGTTCCTGGAGCATGGAGAATGCATTGGGATGCACTTTGTTGGGGATATGAGAATCTTGGAACAAAGAAAATCTCATCTGGATGTACTCAGCTGGGGAATGAGAACCTCTCATTTGAATGCGCTTGGCTAATGAATGAGAATCTCTCATGGCTAGGTCCGCCACTGTGCTGATATGATGCACTTGAAAAGATGTACCTGCGAGGTAAACAAATGAAAATGCCCCAGGATATAACATGGCATCTTTGCGCGCCATCCCGACTACACAAAACTTCGAAGTAAATTCAAAGGTTTTATCATTTCTAATCATGTATTGTGAAGCGATGCAGTTTTCATATGCAAAGTTTAACACAAACTCAAGACGTTTTATGCAAACAAAACAGTAAAAGAAAACAACTTTTTAAGATAGAAAGATCTTTATTGATTGCTGCAAAAAAATGCCCGTGAAAGAGGCGAATACATTTCAGAAGTAGTACCTAGTAAGAGGTAACCACACATTTTTTATACAAGAGAAATGGCAATGTGAAACGGATATCCATTGGTTTCGATCCCGCTATCACTTTTACAACCTTGACGTTCTCATCTCCTTGCTTTGGAAGACCGTACTCATTAGGATTGATCACTGCCCGATTTAACAACTAATTGATGTAACGTCACTGAACTTGTGGACCCGACGGGGTTTGGTGAGTGCTTTAGGGATTTGAGTTGCGAGATGCACAAACTCAAGAACACGGAGTCTTGCTTATCCCTTAGTCGGGAGCCCTAAGCATGTATGAAGAGTGATTGCCAAGGCGGCATGCGAGATGTAGTCGTTCGCTTTTGTCCCTTTTTTGCCTAAGGCGCCCTTTCGGGTTTTCAACTTAGCGGGTATATTTGTTTCTTTTTCATTCTTTTGCCTGATTCATTTTCCCTTTTTTTATTATTTTTTTATCTTTTTTCTTTTTCTTTCCATTTTCTTTCTTTTTTTTATCAGGTCTATGCGAATTATTTTTTGACTACATCTGCGTTCACAGGGTGCGGAAAGTTCCCGCCATCCATCGTTGCAAGCATCATGGCACCGCCAGAGAATACTTTCTGCACAACAAAGGGGCTTTCATACGTCGGAGTCCATTTGCCTCGAGAATCACCTTGAGGAAGAATGATTCTTTTGAGCACCAAGTCGCCTGGTTTGTAGCTTTGGGGTCGCACCCTCCTGTCAAAAGTTTTTCTCATGTTCTTTTGGTACACCTGACCATGTCCAAAGCTGCTAAGCGCTTCTCATCAATGAGGTTCAACTGACCCATCCGATTTTGTACCCATTCTGACTCGTCAAGCTCGACGTCTTTCATAACCCTCGAGGAAGGAATCTCAAATTCAACAGACAATACTGCTTCCATGCCGTAAACAAGTGAGAAAAGAGTTGCCCCAGTCGATGTACGCACAGAAGTGCGATAACCATGCAAAGCGAAAGGAGACATCTCGTTCCAATCTCGGTAGGTCACTACCATCTTCTGCATAATCTTCTTGATGTTCTTATTAGCCGCTTCAACAGCACCATTCATCTTTGGCCGATACAGAGAAGAATTGTGATGCTTGATCTTGAAGGACTCACAAAGCTCCTTCATCATCTTGTTATTGAGATTTGATCCACTATCAGTAATGATCTTCTTAGGAATCCCATAACGACAGATTTTGTTGTGCTTGATAAAACGAGTAATAACTTGCTTGGTGACATTCACATAAGATGCAGCTTCAACCCACTTGGTGAAGTAATCGATGGCAACCAAAATGAAGCGATGTCCATTAGAAGCAGTAGGCTTAATCTCTCCAATCATGTCAATGCCCCACATTGCGAAAGGCCACGGAGAATTCAAGACATTCAAAGGCACAGGCGGCACGTGCACTTTGTCAGCATAGATCTGACACTTGTGACAAATTCTGACATGGTTATGACAATCAGTTTCAGTAGTGGACCAATAGTAACCAGCCCTCAAGATCTTCTTAGCCATCGTATGCCCACTAGAATGGGTACCAAACTCGCCTTGGTGCATTTCCTCTATGATTTTAGAAGCTTCTTCCTTCACAACACATCAGAGTAACACACCGTCATGATGCCTCTTGTACAATACCCAACCGATGAGGTAGAACTTAGCTGCGAACCTTCTCAGAAACTTCTTATCAGTCACCGATGCTTCGGGAGGATACTCTTGAGTTTCGAGGAACTTTTTGATATCATGATACCATGGATTTCCGTCTAGTTCAACATCATCCTCAAAGCAAAATGCTGGCTTATCCAACCTGTTGATGGTGATATTAGGCGCCTCATTGGCCCATTTCACTTTGAACATAGAAGCCAAAGTAGCGAGAGCATCAGCAAGATTGTTCTTTTCTCTAGAAATATGCTCGAATGTGATCTCATCAAAGTACGTAATGAGTCTCATCACATGCTCTTTGTATGGAATCAGATTCTGATGGTGAGTTTCCCAATCTCCATTGATCTGGATAATGACAAGATTGGAATCCCCATAAACTTTCAAGTACTTGATTCGCAAATCCATCGTAGCTTCGATACCATATATGCAGGCTTCATACTCAGCCATATTATTAGTGCAATCAAAACAGATTCTGGCTGTAAACGGAATATGAAAACCTGATGGAGAAGTGATTACAGCTCCAACACCATTCCCGAGTGCATTAGAGGCACCATCGAACATGAGCGTCCACCGCGATCCTGGTTCGGGTCCTTCCTCTGGTCCAGGAATGTTACAATCTCTGATGTACAAGACATCCTCATCGGGAAATTCAAACTTCATCTGTTCATAATCATCAACAGGCTGATGTGCGAGATAATCCGCCAACACACTACCTTTGATGGCTTTTTGGGTAGTATACTGGATATCATATTAAGTCAAAATCATTTTCCACCTGGCTACTCTTCCGGAACGAGCGGGCTTCTTAAAGACATACTTGATAGGATCCATCTTGGAAATCAACAAGGTGGTGTGAACCAACATATACTGCCTCAGCCGGCGAGCAGCCCACACCAAAGCACAACAAGTTTTCTCGAGCAGTGTGTATCGGGATTCACAGTCGGTAAACTTTTGCTAAGGTAGTATATTGCATGCTCTTTTCGGCCAGACTTGTCATGTTGACCCAGCACACATCCCATTGAATTCTCAAGAATTTTGAGGTACATAATCAAAGGTCTTCCTGGCACCGAAGGCATTAGTATCGGAGGTTCCTGCAGATACTCTTTCACTTTTTCGAATGCTTTTTGACAATCATTATTCCACCTGGTCGTCTGATCTTTTCTTAGCAATTTGAATATTGGTTCACAAGTGGTCGTGAGATGAGAGATGAATCTAGAAATGTAGTTTAATCTCCCTAAGAAACCACAAACCTCTTTTTCTGTTCTCGGCTCAGGCATCTCTTGTATAACTTTAATTTTTGCAGGATCGACCTCAATACCTTTTCCGCTAACAACAAAGCCTAACAACTTTCCAGACCGCACTCCGAAAGTGCATTTTTTTGGATTCAACCTCAGTCTGAATTCCCGAAGCCTTTCAAACAACTTCTGCTAGTGAACCAAGTGCTCTTCTTCAGTGCGAGACTTTGCAATCATATCATCGACATACACCTCAATCTCTTTGTGAATCATGTCATGGAAAAGAGTCACCATGGCACGTTGATACGTTGCCCCTGCGTTTTTCAACCTAAAAGGCATGACTTTATAGCATAACGTTCCCCATGGGGTGATAAACGTTGTTTTCTCCATGTCTTCTGGTGCCATCTTGATCTGATTGTAACCAGAGAAGCCGTCCATGAAGGAAAACACCTTGAAAGGGGCAGTATTATCCACTAACACATCAATATGGGGAAGAGGAAAATCATCTTTCGGACTCGCCCTATTCAAATCTCTATAATCAACACACATCCTGATCTTTCTGTCTTTCTTAGGCACAAGAACAATATTCGTAATCCACGACGGGTAATTCACAACTTGCAGAAAGCCAACATCAAACTGTTTCTCAACCTCTTTCTTAATCTTCTCGGACATATCTGGGTGAGTCCTTTGAAGCTTCTATGAACTCAAGATTCTCAATGAAAGATCTTTTGTTTTGATGAAGACAAATCATAAATGACAAGAAGGAAAAGATGATATTCAAAATAAAGCATCATATGTAAAGACTTTGATTCAAGCTTTGGATCTTTGGAAGAGGTATAAACATAATTACCAATTACTTAAATCTTAGATGCTCAAAGATCAAACCATAAAATTGCATAGCATACTCTTTCTTAGATCTCAAGTCTCTTAAGAAAAAACTGCATTTTCACTATGTGTAAATCGATTTACACTTACTGTAAATCGATTGCTTGCTGAAAGGTTTTTATATCTACTTCTGTTTTTGCTTGTGCAAATCGATTTGCACTTTATAGCAATCGATTTGCACTGAAGGTTTTTTTGAATTTTTTGTCTGTTAGAAGTTGTGCAATCGATTTGCACAACGGTGCAATCGATTGCTTGCTGAACGTTTTTGAAAAACAACATCTTTTCATTACACCTTCTCATACACCTTTTCATTAAAACCTGTCCTTTAATCTTGGCAATGGTTCATGATTAAAATACAGAAACTTATGATGTTCCAAAGGGGTGTTATGAACATCTATATATTCTTCATATTTCAAATTCATTCTTCAACTCTTCCAATAAAAAACACTTAGAAATTTTCAGAATCCATTTCTTACATTCTTCAACTTTCACTCAAGATTTCTTGTGCATACTTTCACATTATCCAAAACAGAAAAAGTCTTGAGAAATCTATTACTTAAGAATTGAGAATTATTGTCATTGGAAGGTGTCATACCCTAATTTTTGACCCCCCTGAGATGTCATATCTTCAGGTTTTTCATCAGATCAAAACAAATGCCCAGAGCAGTCACTTCTTCATCTGGCATTTAATCGAGGATGGTCAAAAACAAAAGAACTCAGGCAAAGGATCAATCAATAGAAGAATAAGTATCTAACACAATCATAGGACTCAAAAGCTTCAGTTATATTCACATATGATTGATTAGACACCCAGTCATCTGAGCTCAGGTTTACTTAGGTCATTAGACTAGGGTTTTGAACCTATCAGGGACTGAAATCAGGGATCACCTTTGGGAAAACCTAAAAAGATCTAGGGCCTCTATCAAAGACTTCAATCATCTTCAAATTATCCATATAACAAGATCCATTGGGCATTACACTCCAATTCAAGATCCACAACCATCAATTTCATCTGGTCGACAATTAGGGTTTTTGACCTAATTCACCTGGATGGTTGACTTTTAATCAGGACATGGATCCAAAACTCAAGACATGGTTTAAGGACTTATAATACATCAATATAATCCATTCACATCACTCATTTGATCAGAAGATGTTGATTCTACACAAAAGTCCAAAATCTCACTTTATTTGGAAAAAGTCAATAGTATTGGATCACGTTTGAATTTTAAGATTTTTGGTCAAACCATGACTTTTAAAGATCAATATCATCAATATATGGTTATTAAAGTCATTTGACCAAAGAAATTCAAGAAAATTCATCAAGGAGCAAAAAGTCGAGAATTAGGGTTTTTGAGGGCATTGTGGGAACTCAAAATTTCACCTACACAACTCAAAAAACTTCCAACATGAAAGTTGTAGATCTTGAAAAATAAAACAACATCTTACAATGAAACTTTTTTCAAGAAATCAATCATTTAAGAGATTTGGAATTTTCAAGCTTTAGGTTATAAAAACTTAGAAATTTTTCTAAGTGTTTTAAACCTAGTTTTCATCCAACTTTGGGCTCATTTTTCACAATTTTCCCAAATGATTCTGAAGAAACCCTAAACTAATGATTTGAAGCAGATGTTTAGGGCTTTCCAAATTGTGCTCAACCTTCTCCAAATTCATTTTGAGCTAAGAGTTATGCTTGTTCAAAGTTGGCCTCATGAAGTGAAATTATAGGTCATGAACAATTTGAAACTTTGCAATTTTGTGCAAATAGCTTCACTAAGTGATGCTACACGACCTCTAATGCATCTGCAAGCATGCCATACATCCATTTTCATCATTGCATAAGGATTGGAGGATATTCCCAAAAACAAATACATGTGATTATGTAATGATTACATTTGAGAATTTAAGGGCAAATTGATGAATCACCAAAGGAATCTCTTCCCAACCAATTGGAGCTCACTTCTGCATCAGAATTTTCCCCTAAGATCAAGCAAAACCGATGGCTAGGGAGTGGTATCAAAGAGCTCATCATTGCACTTGGAATATTCTTTGAATTCCTTCATGCTTAAGAAACCAAACTTCCTTCACTAAGCAAGCTCACTATATCCAATTGCTCTGCATTCATTTGCCTATAAATACAAGTGCATTTCTCAGTATTAGACACACCAAAGAAACCCTATTCCTTGCTTTCTCTTTATTTTCTCATGCTTATGGTTTTTCAAAGTCCTTTGGCAAGAAGAATCGTTTTCTTCAAACCAGAGCTTCTCTTTGGAAAGTAAGCATTCTAACATCTCAAGGGGGTCCACTTGAGGTGATCCAAGCACCTGGATCACTTCTGTAGGTGGAGGAACACCATTGTTGCTTTCACTTTGGAGCTTTTGTAGTTGGAGGTCTATAGAGCAATTCAGAAGGTTTCAAGCAAAGCCAAGCATCCAGACACGTTCCTTAGGGTGTAGTGAAGCTATTCAGATGGTCGCAGCTCATCTGTAACTGCAGATTCATCATCCTCCATGTTCACTTGAAGCTCAAATCGAAGGTGTCGGGTAGAGCTATTCAGAAGGATTGAAGTCACAATAAGCATTCAGTTAGCATTACTGAGTCCCAAGGAAGCTTTTAGGATCATTCACACAAGCCCAGAAGCTCTCCATCACTCGTACGACCTTCAGTTTCAGAGGTAAGTTTTTGAACTCCACCTCTTTAATTTAAGTACTCTTTGTGATAAATCTCGATGCTATCTTGCTCAGCATCATCAGAGGATTGAAAACCCTCTATCATCATTCATTTATTCATCTTGTGTGTCATTTAATTTTAAATTTAGGGTTTGCATGTTCTTAGTGTTTTATGAGAAATTAGATAGTTATAGTTAATATAAATAGATGTTAGTTACATATTTGAATTAGTGAGGAAATTTGGAGCAAGATTGATGTTTACATCATGCCATTTAGTTGAGAAACCAGAGAGTTAGAAATTTAAAAATCTTTGAGCTCGAGGAAGAAGATGAACATGGCGCGCGCAAATTTGAATCTTCTGACTTGTTTTAAAATATATTAAGTTGGATGCACATGAATAACAAACTGCGCGCGTAGCCCAGATGGTGGGAGTTTTGGTCAGTGACTTGGAGGGCGCGAGTTCAAGCCCTCTAGGTGACAAAACCTTATTTTTTTTATCACTTTTTCCACTTAATTTCTTCACAACTTTAACCAATTAGTTAACCTATCAAATTAATTCATTTTAACTTCATTTTTCACACACTTATTGATTAATATATATATATATATATATATATATATATATATATATATATTTTATGAATAACCAAAAAAAAATCACAAAAATATTATTTATTTTATATATTTTTATTAGGTTGAAAATAGTGTTGTTTTAAGTGTAAAAAATATATTTTTATATATGTTTTTATTAAGATTTCAAAACCTAATATCTCTTAAATATTTTAGTGGAAAAATCCTAACCATTTAGGTCTTAATTAGGTATAGATTTTGTCTTTACTTTAATTAAGTTGACTTTTTCTCAAAATTCAAATTGTTTTTAAACTCCGAAGTAAACAGACGATCGAGGTTTTCAAACAACTATTGAAAGAGTATTGTGGTGTACTTTTCGTTTATATCGTATCCACAGGGATTATTGCGATATCACCGCCGTTCTATAGCCTATTTTGTCTTGAGTTAATGTTACTTTAGTTTTAGGTTTGCAAAAGGTCATTCAATCACTTTAGTAGCAAAGAGTAAATTAATGAAGGTTCTAAGTTAAAGAAAATGCATCAAGATTCGATTTCATCGACCTAAGTTTGTATGTTTCCTTATAAATATATGCTTATGAACTTGCTAACGATCAATATAATTACGTATCGACACCTATATCGTCCGTGTCCGCAATGATATAGCTAGATTTACCGTATTGTTTAACCGACGATTTCTCCACCGTTTAAACAATACAAATAACGTTTTAAAAACTGATACTTAGTAAACATCAAACTCTAAATCCATGTCTGCAACTTATAGTTTGAAAGATGATGAGTTAGGTCTAGATACAAACATTGATGTCTCAAACATTTATACCAAAGAAAAAGCTTTAATAAACAAACTAAACCATCTATATTGATCATCACTTGTTCATACACATATATTCACAAGAAAAACATACAAAAGGCTAGGAAGATTACATCTTATCTTGATACAAAAGGGATTTAGCTATCCATGAGAATGGTAGCTTGCACAAGAAGGAAAGGATGAAGATCAACAAGCATCAAAGGCGATTAACCGACGATCAAGGCTTCCAATCTTCAACTCTATGTTTGCTACAGTGTATTATGCTCTTGTTTCTCTCTAAAATATCTCTACATCCCCATAAAATGATCTGGCCCATAAACAAATAAACAAAGTTTCGCAGACCGCGCTTAGCGCGGTGCAGCCCGCTAAGCGCGCTATCAAAAATTGCTTAAACCGCCCAACCGCGCTAAGCGGGCTTCAGACCTCGCTTAGCGCGGAACTCTCTGCCAGAACTTCCTTCTTCTCTTCAAAAGCGCGCTTAGCGGGCTCAACCTCGCTTAACACGCTACCTCTTTTCAGCAATCTTTGGCTTTGGTCTTGGAACATCTTCAAAGTGCTTTTTCCATGGTCCAAGCTTCCAATTATCTATAAAAACTACAAAATCCAACATAGATTGCAAAGATAAGAACTATTCAACAATAATATAAATATAAGAATAAATATATACCAAATGACAATAAAATACCACTATTAACCACAAAAAGACTTGAGAGTTACCAAAAATTACTTAAGATATTTACACAAATTGGTAACTAACAACTCTCCCCAACTTAAACCTTTGTTTGTCCTCAAACAAAACAAATACAACCAAGAAATCACAAGCTAAGACAAAAACAATTGGGTGGTTCAAATTCCATAAGTACACAAGTAACATTTCACCCTTGCTAAAATAATACCATGATTGAGATACTAATACTAAATACACCTTTGATGTAAACAGTTCCTAAAACAAAATAAGTTCAAAATTGAATCACAACCTACACACTTCTCTAGTAAGAGACAAAATTGAGGACCTAACACTCACACAACAATGTCGCCAACATCCAGAATTAATTATGCATTCATCTACATAACATTTATATAAAAAGCGTAAAAGCAAGAATCACAATGACTTTAGGGTTGTATCTTGGCTTGGTTAACAAGGAAGTGTCATTTCTCAAGGCCATTGAAACGAAAGGGTCAATTCCTAAGAGAGCATTCAAATCAAGATTATATCCACACATCCTTATCAACCGATCACACAATTTTATTGCTCAAGAGTTCATCTTTTTAATTTAAAGGAAACTAGCTATATACAAAGCTCTTTTCTTTTTCTTTTTCTTTTTCTTTTTATTTTTTTTTCTTTTTTCTTTTTTCTTTTTCTCTTTCTCTCTTGAGCAATCACTTATTTTCTTCTCATCACCAATACAACCAAAAATTTTATTCTCCCCAACTTGAATATTACCACCACATAATCACGAATGCTCTCTATTCTAAGGCGAAAAGGAATCATTCCTAACCACATTTCATGGTACTCTTCAAGGTTAAAAGAAAGTCATCAAGATTCAGATCAAAAATCGGCAAATATAAACAAGGAAATGATACCGATTGAATCTTGGCAAAAAGGCTCAAAGTGGTTATCAAATGCTCACACACTCACCGGGTAGGTTATATATGGTAGAGAAGTTATACTCGAAATGCGAAACAAAATGCTTTGATCACTTTCATACTTTACACAATTAAAATAAAAACGCAAGATTAAACATAATAAACACGAGTTAAACGCACATTGTTGGTAATCACAAAATAATATATATATGTACAATGGAAAGGCTCCTCACACTAGTTTTAGAACTAAAATGATTCAATATTGAACTAGATTTGCTAAAGAAAATATGACATCTAATTTGTACAATTACAAGTATCTAATTCATGGTATATTAAAGAAACGATAAAAATGTACCTTGTACGTACTAATTTCACATTATATCATCACCGCCCCAATTGGGTGTAAAAGCTTGCTTCATCCAGGAAGCACTTTCACAAGAACAACAAACAAAAATTTAAAACACAATTGCAATAGTATATAGAAATATAAAGCAATTTAAACTAAAAACTTTAATAAATTAAAAACAAACACCAAAAGGTGTCACAATATCCAAAAAGGCATAGCAATGCCTAAGGTTCAAAATACCTCATCCTATACAAGGATGGAACAAAACATAACAAAGCTAATAAAATAAAAAAAAACTAGTACTAAATATACTATAGCACTAAACATAAAATATAAAACTACTCATCCTCATCCTGATGATCTTCTTCCACATTCTCATCCTCGCCACCTTCCTCCTCCTCAGGAAATGGACTGACCTCAGGCCAATCAGCATAATCCACCAAATCTTGGCGAGAACTCCACGGATGAGCCACATGGGGCTCCATCATCTCCAATCAGCATAATTCATGTTTTTGCATGATTCTATCTGATACGCCATATGAAATGCCAAGTTCTCCTCTCTATCAGGATTACTACGGCGGCGAGCAGGGCGAGCAGCAGCAACAGGAACAGCAGTCAACCTGGATAAACAATAACGCTCAATAAAAATGTCATCAATAAAAGTGTCAATAGACACAAGCCCCTCAGAAGGAATCTGCACTCTTGCTTTCTTGCACAGATTCATGATCAAACCAGGAAAAATCAGCTTGCATGGAGCACGATCACCATGCCGAGTTCCACTCAAAGCAACCCTCTTCAGCTCATTCGCAATAATGCGAGTAATATCAATCGGCTCATGCTCAATCATACGAGCAACCAGTGCAGCAGACTCAGCAGGTAAAGAGGAAGTGTGACTCCTAGGCCTCAAATTATGAAGGACCACAGACATGAGAATCTGAGCATTAGTAGACAACGACTTCCTAGAGAATTTCTGGGGCTGTTGTGAAGGATTAAGATCATAAGACTGCCCCCTCGCACACAAGACCTCCCTCAGATGCTCCCAATCAAAATTACCCCTTGCTAATTGCACATGATACCCACACAGCTCACCATCCTCAAAAGGTAATTGAGTTCCAAGAAACTCACGGATAGCCTGACGAGAAAAATCAATTTCCTTACCACGCACCCAAGTTTTGAACTCAAAGGGAACACCTTCAACCGGAAATTCTTCATTTGGAACGGCATTAGCATAGAACTCTCTTACAATCTCCAAATGAAACTTAGGTGCAGGCTCACAAAGCTTAAGCCAACCATACTCCTCAATGGTGTTATGACACCACCCATAGGTTCCCTCAGGATTGATTCTCACAATTTGCTCAGGCCACCATGTCCTAACCTCTAACTTCTTGTACCTCTCCTCTTGGACATGACTCTTAAAACGGTTTTGATTAAACGGAATAGCCCTAGGTGCTTGAGAAGAACTGCCACCTTCGGTTCCGGTCTTTCTTTTCTTAGAGCCTAGGAATTTCGGTCCCATCTGAAATGATTAAGGAAATAGCAACACAAAAACAAATATGTTAACACAATACATAACAAAAATAAACAGCCCTAGTAAGAATTAAAGCACAAGATCACTCCCCCTGCATCAAACAAAAACAGGGAGAAGAGGGGATTTTTCTGAAATCCCCAGACCGCGCTAAGCGCGCCTACCGCGCTAAGCGGGCTCTGCGATTTGCAGAAAAAATCCCCTGCGAACCAGGGTTTCATCCATGCATTTCCAGCACCCAAAATCAATTCTAAACAAGCACAAGGCACTGGAAATCAGATTAAATTACTAAGATTTCAAAACAACAACCCTAACCACATTCTATTCTTAAAATTAAATCTAAACCTTAATATATATAAACAAGCATAAGAGAAAAGAAATAATAAGAAGAAATAACAAGAAGAAGAAAAAGATTACCTTGGAGATGATGAAGAAAGAGCAAGGACTTGATTAATTAGCACAAGGAAAAGGAAAGCAAAGAAAGAAAGAAGTTTAGGAGAAGAAATTGGGAGAAATGAGGCAACAAAACCTCAAAACCCTACTTCCCTCACCCAAAATTCGTGCTGGGCCGGGTCAAAGACTAAGGGCCCAAAAATGAAAAATATTTTTTTTTTTTTGAAAACTGACCCGCGCTAAGCGGGCTTAGGAGCGCGCTAAGCGCGCAACTCTCTGGAACTAAGGGTTCAAAAATCTTCAAAGCGCGCTAAGCGGGCTTAACAGAACACAGAAAATTTTTTCTTCTACCAGCAAGTGTAACTTTATCGGTAGACTGATTTTGGCTCGACCAGAACGCAAAAAACATAAACGGTAAAAAACACATAAAACAAGCTGAATATTTACAAATTGGGGTGCCTCCCAATAAGCGCTTTGTTTAACGTCGGTCAGCTCGACGGTCAAAGGCAATCAAGGATCACCAAACGATAAAACACAAGTTTCACGATTAAAATCGCTTCCTCGATAAACCTTCAACCTCTGACCATTAACTACCCATTCTTGCTTTGATTTTTGGTCCTCTATCACAATAGCCCCATGGCTTCTAACCTCTTTGACCAAAAACGGTCCGGACCATTTAGACTTCAACTTTCCCGGAAAAAGTCTTAACCGGGAATTGAAGAGTAAAACTAATTGCCCTACCTTAAAGTCCTTAATTTGAATCTTACTATCATGATAGAATTTGGTCTTTTCCTTGTAAATTGAATTAGACTTATAGGCATGCAATCTCATCTCTTCCAACTCATTTAATTGGATTGTTCTTCTCTCTCCACACAACTTGTGGTCAAAATTCAAAAGCTTCAAGGCCCAATATGCCTTATGTTCTAGTTCTACGGGAAGGTGACAGCTTTTACCATACACCATTTGGAATGGTGTAAGACCGATCGGTGCTTTGAAAGCGGTCCGATATGCCCACAAGGTTTCATCAAGCTTCATCGACCAATCCTTCCTAGAGCTAGACACAGTTTTCTCAAGAATTCTCTTAATTTCTCTATTGGTCCTCTCAACTTGCCCATTAGTTTGTGGATGATATGGAGTAGCCACCTTGTGCTTTACTCCATATTGCTCCAACACTTTCTCAAGCGGGGCATTACAAAAATGAGATCCACCATCACTAATTAATATTCTTGGCGTGCCAAACCGCGAAAATATATTTTTCTTCAAAAATTTTATCACGGTTTTACCATCCGCTTTGGGTGAAGGAATCGCTTCCACCCACTTAGACACGTAATCCACAGCTACCAAGATGTATTCATTTGACATAGAGGAAGGGAAGGGTCCAACAAAATCAATGCCCCAACAATCAAATACTTCTACTTCTACAATACTTTGGAGGGGCATTTCCTCTCTTTTCCCTATTCCACCAGTTCGTTGACAACTGTCGCATGAGGCAACATGGTGGTAAGCATCTTTGAACAAAGTAGGCCACCAAAATCCCGATTGAAGGACTTTTGTGGCCGTACGCAAACCATTAAAATGACCACCATACGGCGAATTGTGGCAATGCCACAAAATGCTTTTTGTCTCCTCATCCGCGACACATCTTCTCAAAAGATTGTCACTACTCAACTTAAACAAGTGAGGATCATCCCAAACATAAAAATTAGCATCGTTTAAAAACTTTTTTCTTTGATTCCAAGTTAGATCCTCCGGTATCCAGCCAGATGCTTTGTGATTAGCCATATCTGCGAACCAGGGTCTAACTTCTTGTACCATGTACAGTTTTTCATCGGGGAATTCTTCCATCACTTCTTTTTCATTGTTTGTCACCTCGGTATTCACTAACCGAGACAAATGATCCGCAATCAAATTTTCTGTACCTTTCTTATCTTTCACTTCAAGATCAAATTCTTGAAGCAAAAGAATCCACCGAATAAGCCTCTGTTTTGAATCAGGCTTGGTGAGAAGATATTTGATTGCGGCATGATTAGTGTAACACATCACTTTAGAACCAATGAGGTAAGAGCGAAACTTTTCCAATGCAAATACAATTGCGAGCAATTCTTTTTTGGTAGTGGCATAGTTAACCTGTGCCTCATTTAAAACTTTGCTCGCATAATGTATAGCATGGAATTGTTTGTTCTTCCTTTGGCCTAAGACCGCACCAACCGCATAGTCACTCGCATCGCACATGAGTTAAAACTCAAGCGACCAATTAGGAGCGACAATTATGGGTGTGGTGGTCAAATTTGCTTTAAGTTCTAGGAAAGCTTTTAGACATGATTCATCAAAATTAAATTCCATACCTTTGTTGAGCAAATTACTCAAAGGCTTTGCGACCTTGGAGAAATCCTTGATGAATCTTCTATAGAACCCAGCATGTCCCAAGAAGCTCCTTATGCCTTTCACGTTCACCGGAGGGGGAAGCTTTTCAATAACTTCAATTTTTGCCGGATCGACCTCAAGCCCCTTTGAAGAAACCTTGTGGCCAAGAACAATCCCATCAGTCACCATGAAAGTGCATTTCTCCCAGTTGAGAACCAAATTTGTTTCAATGCATCTCTCCATCACCACATCAAGGTTCTTCAAACACAAGTCAAATGACGACCCGTACACAGAAAAATCACCCATGAACACCTCAATGCTTTTCTCGATCAAATCTAAGAAGATAGCTTGCATGCACCTTTGAAATGTTGCAGGAGCATTATATAGTCCAAATGGCATTCTTCGGTATGCAAAAACGCCAAAAGGACATGTAAAAGCAGTTTTCTCGTGGTCCGCCGGATTCACTGATATTTGATTGTATTCCGAATAACCATCCAAGAAACAATAGAAATTTCTTCCGGCTAACCTCTCTAAAATTTGATCCATAAAAGGTAATGGAAAGTGATCTTTTCTTGTTGCTTGGTTCAACCTCCTATAATCAATACACATACGCCACCCGGTCACCGCTCTCGAAGGAATCAACTCGTTCTTCTCATTTCTCACAACTGTCAATCCACCCTTCTTAGGAACCACATGCACCGGGCTCACCCATTCGCTATCGGAGATGGGATAAATCATCCCCGCCTCTAATAACTTCACAACCTCTTTTCTAACAACTTCTTTCATGGTTAGATTTAATCGCCTTTGAGGTTGTGCCACGGGTCGAAAATCATCTTCTAACATAATCTTATGCATACAATAGGCCGGACTAATACCCTTCAAGTCGGATAAAACCCATCCTATTGCTTCTTGATTCTTTGTCAACACTTCCTTCAATCGATGCTCTTCCTTGTTAGACAAACCACTATTAATGATAACCGGCTTAGTAGAATTGTCACCGAGAAACATGTATTTCAAGTGAGACGGTAACACATTCAACTCCACCTTTTGCTCTTCAACTTTAGGTTCATCCTTCAACTCTTCAATTTGAGTTTCAAATGGATTCATCTCATTACAAGCCTCTAAATTTCTCAAGCAATCTTCAACTTCCTTCTCTTGATCTTTGGTGAGAACTTCAAGAGCTTCCATTAAAGTCTTCTCAAGAGGATTCGACAAGTGCATTTGATTCTCCACTTTCATAATAGCCCTTTCGGTAGCATCGATTCTAAAACAATCATCCTCATCACTAGGATGCTTGATGGCTTCAAAGAGATCAAGACATAATTCTTCATCTTGGTACCTTAATTTCATTAAGCCATCATCTATATCTATCATCATTCGGGCCGTCTTCATAATAGGCCTTCCTAAGATCAATGGAATCTCAAGATCTTCTTCCATGTCTATGACAATAAAATCAACAGGATACCAAAATTTGTCAACCTTGACAAGCAAGTCTTCCACAACTCCATGAGGATGAGCTGTGGATTTATCCGCTAATGATAACGTCATTCTTGTCGGCTTCAAATCGTTGATTCCTAATCTTCTCACCATAGACAATGGAATCAAATTAATGCTAGAACCGGTATCTACCAAACCTTTGCCTATGTGAACATTTCCAATAGACACCGGTAAGGTTACCCGCCCAGGATCATTTGATTTTATTGGAGTAGTGCGTTGAATTAACGCATTACAACAAGAGCTCACCGTTACTACCTCCGGATCCAAGAATCTTCTCTTCTTAGTGATGATGTCTTTGATGAATTTTGCATACATCGGCATTTGCTCTAATGCCTCGGAAAAAGGAACGTTGATTTGCAATTTGCTAAAGATGTCCAAGAACCGAGCATAGTGTTTTGCATCTTCTTTCTTTGACGAACCGGGAGGGTAAGGTAATTTCTTCACTTGTATAGAATCATCCACCTTCTTCTTTCCCTTCTCACTCACACTCAATTTTTTTCTCTCTTTTTCTACAACTTTCTCAAGAGTTTCTTTTTCCACTAATTCTTTCTCTTTCTCATTTTCAACTAAATCACCCTCAACATTTTTTCTACTTCAATCACCCTATCTTTTTCACTCTCAACAATTTCCTCCTCAACTATCTCTCCTACACCCATATCAATATTTCTACCGCTACGAGTTAGAATTGACTTACAATGCTCACGAGGATTTTCTTGTGTAGTAGCCGGAAAAGGACCTTTGTTTTGATCGGCAAGTTGCTTTGACAATTGCCCGACTTGAGTTTCAAGGTTCTTTATTGCGGCATCCGTACTCTTTTGGCTTGCAATTTGCAATTGCATGAATTGGCTAAGAGTGTCCTCGATTGAAAGCTTTGTTTGTTGAGGTTGTTGATTGTAACCACCTTGATAAGGATTTTGACGATTCGATGGGCCCGCATCCGGCCTCCACCCTTGTTGATAACCTTGATTACCTCTTTGTTGGTAACCTTGGTTGTTGTTGTAAGGTTGTTGTTGTCTCCCACCATATCCTTGATTAGGATTAGACACATAATTCACCTCTTCACCCGGTGGAGGACAAAAACCTGTTTGATGGTCACCCCTACACAATTCACAACACATCACATGTTGATTTTTAGAAGGGCTCCCATTTATCTCTTTGATTTGTTGAGGGAGTTTTGACATTTGTTGAGTGAGCAATTCTACTTGTTGTGTCAATAACTTGTTTTGAGCAAGTATTGCATCACTAGTATTCAATTCAAGAACTCCTGGTTTTCTTTGCGATGCACTACGGTTGTGTTGCCCTTGATGATCATTCAAAGCCATCCTATCAATGATAGCAATTGCTTCAGCAGCTGTTTTTGACATCAACGAACCACCCGCGGTAGCATCTAAAAGAGTTTTTGGTTGAGGTTGGAGTCCATTCCTAAAGATATGGATTTGAGACAATTCATCAAACCCATGACCTTTGCATTTTCTAACCATGGACTTGAACCTCTCCCATGCTTCATTGAGAGATTCATTCGAACCTTGAGAGAACACCGCAATAGAAGTTTTCGCTTCCATGAACCTATTGTGAGGAAAGAACCGATCCAAGAACTTCTCTTCTAACTCGTTCCAATTTGTCATGACATTATTTGGTTGATCAAGGTACCATTCCTTAGCTTTTCCAATTAAGGAATGAGGAAAGAGTCTCCTGAACACCTGTTCTTCTTGGTCTTCCGGAGCACCAATTGTTCCGGCGATCTCGTAGAACTTTGTTAGATGAGTAAATGGATCCTCGTGATCTGCCCCTGTGAACGGATTTTGGTATAATAATTGAAGTAACCCCGTCTTCATTTCGGAGTTTCTTCCATTGGCCTGATCACGAGCAAATTGTGCATTGAGACGAGGGCTGTTAACACATGGCCCTCGAGCTGGAGCCGCAGCCATTTCTTCCTCAACCAAGTTTTCAACCGGAGTTGAAGAAGAAGATGCTTCTTGTTGTTGTCTTCTTTCCCTCGCTAGTTGTCTCCTCCTACGAGTTTTGCTATTCTCTCTACGAGCAGTCCTCTCAATCTCAGGATCAAAAAGGAGTTGATCTGCAGGTATACGTCCTCGCATAAACTGTAATCTGAAAAACTAACCAAGCAAATTAACAAACACAAGGAAAATAAATTTAGAAACAAGATATTAATTATAAGACTCAATACAAAACAAACTATTGCAATGCTTGCAATATCTAAACAACAATCCCCGGCAACGGCGCCATTTTGTTGAAAGAGTATTGTGGTGTACTTTTCGTTTATATCGTATCCACAGGGATTATTGCGATATCACCGCCGTTCTATAGCCTATTTTGTCTTGAGTTAATGTTACTTTAGTTTTAGGTTTGCAAAAGGTCATTCAATCACTTTAGTAGCAAAGAGTAAATTAATGAAGGTTCTAAGTTAAAGAAAATGCATCAAGATTCGATTTCATCGACCTAAGTTTGTATGTTTCCTTATAAATATATGCTTATGAACTTGCTAACGATCAATATAATTACGTATCGACACCTATATCGTCCGTGTCCGCAACGATATAGCTAGATTTACCGTATTGTTTAACCGACGATTTCTCCACCGTTTAAACAATACAAATAACGTTTTAAAAACCGATACTTAGTAAACATCAAACTCTAAATCCATGTCTGCAACTTATAGTTTGAAAGATGATGAGTTAGGTCTAGATACAAACATTGATGTCTCAAACATTTATACCAAAGAAAAAGCTTTAATAAACAAACTAAACCATCTATATTGATCATCACTTGTTCATACACATATATTCACAAGAAAAACATACAAAAGGCTAGGAAGATTACATCTTATCTTGATACAAAAGGGATTTAGCTATCCATGAGAATGGTAGCTTGCACAAGAAGGAAAGGATGAAGATCAACAAGCATCAAAGGCGATTAATCGACGATCAAGGCTTCCAATCTTCAACTCTATGTTTGCTACAGTGTATTATGCTCTTGTTTCTCTCTAAAATATCTCTACATCCCCATAAAATGATCTGGCCCATAAACAAATAAACAAAGTTTCGCAGACCGCGCTTAGCGCGGTGCAGCCCGCTAAGCGCGCTATCAAAAATTGCTTAAACCGCCCAACCGCGCTAAGCGGGCTTCAGACCTCGCTTAGCGCGGAACTCTCTGCCAGAACTTCCTTCTTCTCTTCAAAAGCGCGCTTAGCGGGCTCAACCTCGCTTAGCGCGCTACCTCTTTTCAGCAATCTTTGGCTTTGGTCTTGGAACATCTTCAAAGTGCTTTTTCCATGGTCCAAGCTTCCAATTATCTATAAAAACTACAAAATCCAACATAGATTGCAAAGATAAGAACTATTCAACAATAATATAAATATAAGAATAAATATATACCAAATGACAATAAAATACCACTATTAACCACAAAAAGACTTGAGAGTTACCAAAAATTACTTAAGATATTTACACAAATTGGTAACTAACAACAACAGAACCTCGTATCTTCTCAACTGTTTTCATAAACAGCAAATCATTTTCAAGTGGGCCTCTAATAGAGTGTAAGTCCCAACACCTTTTTCTTTTCTTAGTTTGTTTTCAAAACTGTATTTACAAAATCTTCTTTCTGTTTTCAAAACATTTTTTCTGGTATTTGAAGGGCATTATTCCCGGTGAAACTCTTCAGATACCTATGTGACCTATGTCCATCTTCACTTCTTCTGTTTTAAAAAAAAACCTTAACTGTTTATCATATATATTCAACTGTTATCAATCAACTGTTGGTGAGGTTCTGTATATACTTCTTCAAAGACCTCCACTCCATCCAGGTTAGGCTTTATAGCTTTCAATTTACAGTTTTCATTTAAATTACTGTCAAATATAAACTGTACATATATTGTTTAGAACTACGTCTGAGTGTAAACCTTAGGACAATTAAACTATATATATATATATTATAGGAATATGGCCTAGGATTGAGAATGTCTTCCCGGTGAAGGCTCTTTCCTAATTAGAGATCTGTAGTTCAAACCCCCAAGATGAATTATTCTCGGTGAAACATCTTGGCAAAAACCTTAGAATCCAAAAACTAGGACACATCCACCCAAGAGGAATTATTCCCGGTGAAACCTCCTACCCATTTGCTTAGAGCCAAAATAAGTTGAAAACCACATAGATTTCTCTTGTGCTATAACTAGGACCCTCGATTAGCCTCCTCTTGGGCTTTGTACAAGGACCCACAAGCTTCTTAAAAGCATTTCCAGCTTCCTCTTGAGCTTGTATACAAGGACCCATCAGGTTTTTTATAAACATAGGAACAGGTCTTTAGTCACCTTTTAGCCTATCCTGGTGAGTTTCTTCCATTCTTTAAACCAGACTTTTAAACAAGCTAAGATTGTCTCAATCTCACATTGAGCACACCTTTCGGAATGAGAGACATGGACAATCTCTGTCACCCTTATCTTCATTAATCTTCCTTAGCAGAGTCTAGGATCCATATTTGCTTATCCTCAGTAAGAGTTAGCCTTAATCTTGGGCTTTAAACAAGAAGTCTCAATTAGATAATCTTTCTGCCAAAGGTCAAAACCCCTGGAAAGGGTTAGCCTCCAACTTCAGTCAATAAAAAGTCAAATTCCTTGGAAAGGGTTAGCTTCCAAAGAAAAATTCATTCTTTTCAAAAGACAAACTCTCCAGCAGAGTAAAACCCCTGGAAAGGGTTAGCCTCCAAAAATCTGTTTAAAAGGTCATAAAACCCCTGGAAAGGGTCAGCCTCCAAAATTCATTCTTAAAAAAGATAAATTCATCAGTTGAGTCAAAATCCCTGGAAAGGGTTAGCTTCCAAAAAATCAATCTTTTAATAAATAAACCCTCCAGTAGAGTAAAACTCCCCAAAAAGAGTCAGCCACAACAATAACTTCCCCTGTTAAGAGTCAGCCACAACCTTGGGCTTTGTACAAGGCAGATAATAGAGTCTCCCCAGTGAGTCCTTCATCATTAAGTAGCAACAACCTTGGGCTTTTTACAAGGCAGATAAACCATATTTCCTGTGTCAAAGATTCCTAACCTCTAGGATCTTTTCCCCATAGAGTCATCCATACTCAGTTTCCTCAACAGTCAGCCACAACCTTGGGCTTTGTACAAGGCAGAAAATAATGTTTTCCCTAGTTAAAGTAGCCACAACCTTGGGCTTCATACAAGACACAAAATAGAGTCTCCCTAAGTAGAGTCAGCCTCAATTCTAAGCTTTGTACAGAACACCAAATAAAATCCATCAAATAAACACTCTCCAAATAGAGTCAGCCTCAATTCTGGGCTTTGTACAGAACACAAAAATTCCCGGTAATTAATTCCTAGAGGAGTCATCTCCCAGAGTCAATAAAATCAATCAATCAAAAAGCCTCAAGCTTGGGCCTCATACAAGCCAGCTAAAAATCAAATCTTTTATACAGTAGATAGACGTAGCTTATCTCTATAGAGAGATCTTGCTTCTATCTCACCATATTCAAACAAACAAACATTACATCATTTTAATTTTAATCAAGTCTCCCATTTAGGATTTTGAAAGGCATGAGCTGGCAGTAAAACCCAGACATGTGGTAACTTTCCCTAATTTGGATGAGCATCTTTCTTTCATTCAAGACGCAGTTGACTGGTATACTTGCACATACACAAGTAAGGTCCCCATCTTGAATGAAATGAATTCAGTTATTCTGTCACTCCTTTTTAATGTTTGTGGTGGAATAGTAGAAATACCTCTCTGTAAAGATGATTTCATGTCTCTTTACTGTAAACAGAGATTTAATTCAAGCTTCAACCTTGAGCTTCAAGCAAGGCACCAAAAATCATTAATTTCCCTAATTAGTTCCCCGAACTACATTAAGCTCTGACTTCCATTAGGGATATGTAGGCATGAGGTTCACAAGGAATCTCAACGAGCTAATAAAATACCAAAAATAGTCAGTCAGTCTGTCTGTCTTTCTTTTTCAATTCCTTCTCCTAATACAAAGAAGAAACTTTCCCAATAATCATTAGCAGCACAAACACATTTAAACACAGAGAAGGTTCCCGTAGAGTACTACGGATATGTAGGGTGCTTAAACACTTCCCTATGTATAACCGACCCCCCGGACTCCAGAATTTCTAGTCTAGGTGAATCCCCACACTTAGCAAACTCCTAGGGTTAATTTGAGATCTTTTTCCCCATTCCTACTCGTTAGGACAATTAAAAAGTTCGTGTGATATCGTAGGAAGAACTGAAACAAAATTCATCCCATCCCGGGCGTATTCTCCTTCCAAATTTCGCGTGAAGGGTCTAGCGTGCCATCCTCCCAAGTGAAACGGGGAGGTAAAAAAAACGACACCACAGAAGGGAAGATCAATTTAATTGATACATCACTTAAAGTGATCACTATTATTCAAATCTCTATTCAAAAGGTTCTTGTTATATCTTATTTTCAGGATTGTTGAAAATAAGATTGTATTGACTTGCTATCCAAGATTGTTGGGTGCAAGGGTTGTTTGTGTTTGAAGAGAATTGTTCTTCATTCACATTAGTAATGTTTTATCTTAAAGGTGTTAAGAACCTTTGATCCCCTATAGGTTTGATAGTAAAGCATAGGCTTGTACAATAATTCTAACTATAGTGAAATCTCTTTCGTGTTGGAAAGGGGACTGGAGTACTCTCGGATTGTAAGGGGAACCAGTATATACCCTTGCGTTCTTTACTTTTCCGCATTTTATTGCTTTCATCACCATTAACAAGAAAAGAAAAGAACCTCTCAAAAACCTTCATACATTCAACCAAAAATTATTAGAAATTTTCTCATAAAATCGATAAAAATTTTGAAGGCATAATTCACCCCCCTCTTAGGCGCACTCTTAAACTTACAATACCCCACACTACCTCCATGACAAATTTCAGGTCTCAATTCAAAAGATTGATCACTCAGTTGCTCAGAAAGTCAACAGTCGACTGGGTTGACCTAAAAGTCAACTGTGGTCAAAGTACAGTCAAAACTCCTAATTTTTCTATCAACATCCTCCTATTGAAGTATCATTCACCATTTGATCAATAATTGATCATGGTTCATCAAGAAAAGATCAGAAATCAACAATTCCAAAAGTTTCTAAATTAGGGTTTTCATAGGAGAAAGTCAACTAAATTTTGACCGGCCATAACTCCTACATGGAACATCAGAAATTTTCCATCCAAAGCTCATTTTGAAGGAAATTGGATTCTCTACAATTTTGTCTCTCACAAGCCAAGTCTAAAAATGCTTCATTTGAGATATATGGATCAAAACATTATAGGTCCTTTTCAAAAGTCAACCAAAAGTCATTTTTTTCAAAAGAACACACAAGGAGCATGGACAATTATTTTGACATGAGACCAAAAAAACTGGTTATAGGACTCTATAAGGTTTCTAAAAAGTCCTATAACTCTTCCATACCTCAAAAATTGAGGGAGATAGGCCTTGTCAAAGTTGGACCATTTTGAAGGAAAAAATGTGAAGATAAAGGATTCAAAATGAATATTTTTACAAAAAGGCCCATGTTTTTGTGATCCAGTCTTGCTCCCCAAGTCATCTAGAAGATCTAAGACCAATGCCACGAACTTTTGACAACTATTTGATTTTTATTGAATTTTTATTCATTAAAAATATGATTTAGATCAAGTAATCAAAGAAATATGAAAAGATTTGATTTGGTTATATTTTTTAATCAAATTCAATTACATTATGGATCATATATTGGATTAATTTCGTGCAAAATGAGATTGGAGAAATAAAGGATTGATATTGGCCAAATTTAGAAGTTTTGATAAAATTGTCAATCAAATTTCCAAAGATTACAAATCAATGATTCAAAGGAGATTTCTTCTTGTTTTCTTGATCTAATGCATTCCTATGAATGCCCAAACAATTCAGAAACAAAGGTCGATTTTGACTGGCCAGAAGAACCCTAAATCTTTCAAAAAATTTGAAGAACAAGTCACATTCGGATTCCAGGATACATGTAAATTCAGGGTGTCTCATTGATCCTAACACGTTCCTGAAGGTGTTTAGAAGCTATTTAGGTCTTCACCTTTGATCAACGAGTCCAAATTCACCTCTATCAAGCCACAGTTTGTCCTTCTTTAAATTCATCTGAACTCTTAAATTTACCATGCATAAGCATATTCCAATTGCATATTATTAATCCTTGTGTAATTTAGAACGTTTCTGGTTGGTTTTCCTGCTGATTACGTGAATGAATTGCAATATGCCATTGTTAAATGTTAGGGTTTGCTTTAGGGGTTTTTGCTACAGGTTAAATTAGACCTAATTAAAGCCAAGGTTAGGATCGTGAGGTCTGGACGATCACGTACATGGCCTCGCGAAGAATTTCTGTTGTGTTTTTGTTGTATTCGAAAACTACAGGGCTATGGCGACGGTGGGAGTCTGTGGGTAAAGGTCTTGCAGACCTAATACGACAGCTGGAGGTTGGGGATGACCTCGTGTCGTCCTGTGATTGGTCAGTTTCAAACAAAAAGGGCGCGCTGAAGGATTTTTATGCCCCGGGATTCGGTGCGTTAAGACGCACGTTGGTATGATGCTCCTTCAGCGTACTCACCATTGGATCAAGCACTCACCAGATCCATTGCACCATAAGGCGCAGGTGCATGGTGGACTACACACGCCAACCACACAAGATCAAAAGTTGAGTTTTTTGCAATTTTTATTTATTTTTAATTACATGATCCCTTATTTTATTTATTTAATATATATAATATATGTTTATAGTTTTTTTTAAATAGTTTTTCTTCACAAACTTTTTTTCCCTAAAATCTTTTTTTTTCACATAATATTTATTTTAATTATTTTAATTATGTTATTAAATTGATTTCTTTTATTCAAATAATTTTGTAAAATCATAATTATTTTCTTTTAATTAATAAAATTATGGTAAGGTCATATATTTAATCGAATTTTATTTTTTTTCCATCGATTTAATTAATTAGGTTGAAAAACCAATAATTAATTAAATCGATCATTTATTCTTTTAATTTTATTTCATTCGTACCCTAATCAGGGTTTACGAAGATCAATCCCTACACTGAAATTTTCTCTTATTATGTAGTTTTTCAGGGTTAGCACCAGGATTTCCTTTGAGTACGAACCATATCAGATCAAAGCTAAGTCCCTGATTCTATTTTCTTTTTACATTTATTTTTGCCTTTAATTTAAAAATAATTATTTTTGCCTTTTCAGTTATTTATTTTTGCCTTGCTGATTTAAATGAACTGGCAATACACTCACCCCTTTGTATTTGTTTTCCTTTCCCCAATTTTCAGGGTCAGACAACCGTCAAAGCTCAATTAGTCGGTAACCCTAAAACCTATCTAATTTATTTATCTTTCTTTCTTTAATTATTACTGGTGTCAGATCTATTACTTTGTTGTTTCTATTATTTCTTTTCCCCATCCCCATAATATTTTTTTATCTGCTTCGAGGTTGTATTGTGTGGCCTTGAAGGCACTTAAATTTGTCATTATACTTGTGCATGGTTAGTAATTCTAGGGAGTGATAACGTTGAACTGAATTAGAGTCATTTAATTATAATATAACTTATTCTGAATTTAATCACGTAATTGTTGCACCCACGCACCTTTTATGGTACCCCTCTTGTTGCCTGATGCTTGTTGCCTGTTGCCTTGTGTTTTTGTAGAATAGCCGAAGTCCCTTGAATACAAGGATACCTCAGCAATGTTGCCCTCGGTTCATTCAAAGGTCATAAGTCCCTAATGATGCTGCCTTCGATTCGCCAAATATGACCTCGTCCCTCGAAGTTGCCTACGAAGTGCTGAGGTATCCTCTGGTTGCCTAACAAAGATGGCTATTCTGATCCTTCCCTTAGACTACCTGCCCCTTTATGGCATGGGGCAGTCTTATGGCGAACGATAATTCGATGACCCGTAAGCCTCCAAATCAAAGGACTTCCTTACCCTCCTATGGTAGGGATAGCCCTGAAAGGCTAAAAAACATTTTTCATCTAACCAGGTAATTTCTCCCAATTGCTTTGCTTTGGCTTAAATCTTTTTCTACCCTTTTCTAAAAAACTTTCAAAAAGCTACGCTTATTTACAAGCTAAATTCTTATTTCATTTCTACACTTTTTTCTTCCAAAAGAGCAAAGAAATTAAGAGCCCATGGATGCAAAGGGTGCCTTACACCTTCCCTTTGCATAAATTACCCCCCGAACACTGTTTTCTTTAAAAAAGGTTTTTCCTGTTCTTTTAGCCTTTCTGATATTTTGGATAAAATAAAAGTCGGTGGCGACTCTTGCGAACCGCAATATTTCAATAAAGTCACTTCACCGTATTACAGTACCTAGAACCCAAATTCTGCAGAAAAACAGCATTTCACATATTCCAATTACCCTTAAATCCTACCAGCATGAATGTTAGGAAATGGAATGCACACATACCACGAAATACACATCATAATACACCAAATACACATCAATCGAAGCCATGATCACACAAACATCATAGATTCATACACAAGATCAATTATCATACAGTTGATTCAATCCCTAAATCTATCATATGACTCAATCGACCCGAATTCTACATCTATTCAGTATTATAAACCCTTAACCCGAGAATAGATGCTAATCAGATAAGTCCCCCTTACCTTAGCCAAATTCTTGAATTGGGTCTTCCTCCTCTTTGATTCTTCTTCACGTTCTTCAGTGTTCTCCCTCTTTCAGCTTCTCTTTTTCACGTTCTCCCTTCCTTTCTCTTATTTCCCTTATTTTATGAAAAACATAAAAGTAGAAATGAGCTCCTTCACAATTACACCCCCATATTACTAATTCCACCATAGCCCAACAACTTAACATTTTATTTTTCTTTCCACATAATTCCAATAAAATTCTAATTCAAATTAATTAATTTAAAACTTAATTAAACTAATTAAATAAGAAATTTTGGGATGTTACACCAATGGTACAGCTATTAATCATAGTGTCCAAAATGAATACAAAATTATATGTCTTCCTTCTAATAAGAGTCTTTGTATACTATTGATTTATTTTCCAGCACTCTATATTAACATGATTTCTAATATGTTGTACATAAACACTTCATGAAGTCAACACTAATCTAAGGCCGTATATTGAGATCAAAAGAGATACAAATAAAACTTCAAACAACATAATATTTCAAGCATGAAACAAGTGAGGTACACAAAATTATAAACAACTGGGTGTTGCCAAATTGACTTACAATGCAACATGTTTTATGTATATAGAAATGGTTGGATAGGTTTCAATACATAATCATTATTTAACTATTTCTATGCAGGAGAGAAGTGGTGAAAATGGTTTTGATGCAGTAAAGAGAGCATGAAATGATATACTTACACTTTTCTTCAAGAAGTGTCTATGATCAATTGGAATCAGAATGTTGGTCATTGTGCTCCTCTACACTAAAGAAAATATTCCCCACATGTCTATCCATATTTGTTGTTGAATAAATATTCAATTATGTCCATACACAACTTTATGCCAAAGATGCTACACACAGAAAAACATATGATTGAAATGCTCTTGGGCACCCGACGCAATTACATTTATTCCCTTTGTTTCCGTAGATATACCTCCGAAAGCACATTTTTTCCTAAAATTTAGGTTTTTCCGAAGATGTATCTATGAAAGTATTTTAAATTGAGAAACATTTGAGAAAACTTCCAAATAACAGTTAAGAAAAGGTTTCGTAGATGCATCTACGAAACAAATCAACGTAAAATAAAAAAAGGTGCTTCCGACGATACACCTCCGAAATCAGAAGGGAAAATTTGACAACACACATGATGTGTGAGAACCCATTAGGATGAGGTAAGATATTCTCAATTTTAAAGGTAATACTTATGGCTCATAAGGATTAATAGGTGCTAGGATAAAATAAACGTGTCATTTACTCAATGGATATTTAACATTGTATAAAAACAAAACGAGATTTAAATAAAATTCTGTACATATTGTCACTAAGGGCCCGTTTGACGCAGTAGATATGATAGGGATATGAAAGGATATAAAGTAGCATAAAAATAAGATATGTTATAAATATGATAAGACTTATTCTATCATATATTTTGATAAGACTTATAAAAATAACTATATTTTTTGTAAATTATTTTAAAAATGATTAATTGATAATATTTTTAATAAATTTAAATAATTTTAAAAAAACCCATTAACACATCTGAGTAAACAATATGGATTCTTTGGATTAGTAGGAATGAGATATGCTTTCGTAATGAAGAGTGAAATGTGAATAATACATTGTGGAAGATTAAATCTTTGATATAGAAATGGTCTTTTATTGGAGAAATTACTCATCCCATTTGTAGCTTTTACGAATTTAACAAGGATCCGATGTTATTCCTTTCGTAAGGTAATTGGTTTGTAATTTCTTTTTGTGGGCTTCCCCCATTCTCTGTGTAATGAGTTTTTGAGAACATTTAGTTCTCCGTTTTAATGAAATCTTGCTTACACAAAAAAAAGTAAACAATTTCAGATTTTCTTGAAAAAGATCATGAATTCTATTATATATGCAATGTTAGATACGAAATTATATATATATATATATATGTTAGAACAAGAATTGTTCTGATCAATATTCTTAGTTTTGATGATAACAATGAATATGAATTTTGCTTAAGATAATGTGGTACTCTAATCCTATGCAACTTCCATTTCAGGAAATATACAAAGAGTATGCACAAATTAGCGCTCAGAAGCTATGACTCAAGAAGTTCAAAATGCAACATAAGAACATCCTCTCGCAAGACATCAGAAGATGGTCAAGCAGAATCAGAACATGGTCTATTGAAGCATCAGAAGAACATGAGTTCAGAAGCAGAAGCACTGAAGTTCTCATGGTATCACGCTAGAAGCACTTCAAGGTCAGAAGACAAGAAGATGCTCTGCACCAAGCTGTATTGACTCTGAAGATTCAAACGTTGTATCTACAAAAGATCAAATCAGAATCAAGTACAAGATGGCAGGCTACGCTGACTGACAAAAGGAACGTTAGAAGCTATTAACGGCAAAGTCAGTTAAAGCAGGAAAAGCAAGGCTCGAGGTAGTTGACAAAAGAGTGAAACATTAAATGCAATGCTGAACAGATTACGCAACGCATTAAATGCTCCCAACGGGTATCTTCTCAAACGCCTATAAATAAAAGTTCTGATGAGAAGCTGAATACAACACTTTGCGCAAACATACAGAAACGTTGTCAAATTCAAAAGCTCTCAAACTTCATCACCAACCTCACTTATTGTTGTTGTAATATCTTAGTGAGATTAAGCTTAAACGTTAAGAGAAATATCACTGTTGTGATTATAGCTTTTTAAGAAGCATTGTAAAACTCTTAGAAGAATTTGTTTACATTTATTTGTAACGAACTAGAGGAGATCAAGTTGTGATCGGATTCTCTAGAAGTCTTAGAGATTATCTAAGCATTGTGTTCCTAGAGTGATCAAGGTGTGATCAGAATACTTTAGAAGACTTAGAGGGTATCTAAGTGAAAAACCATTGTAATCTTGTGTGATTAGTGGATTAAATCCTCAGTTGAGGTAAATCACCTTGTCAAGGGTGGACTGGAGTAGTTTAGTTAACAACGAACCAGGATAAAAATCATTGTGCAAATTATTTTTATCTTAAGAGTTTTTAAACTACACTTATTCAAACCCTCCTTTTTTAAGTGTTTTTCTATCCTTCAATATATATATATATATATATATATATATATATATATATATATATATATATATATATATATATGACAAAATTATTCTTACAAAAAATATATTTAATTTGATAAAAAATAAAAGTAGTATTCGTATTTTAAAAATTTTAATAACTAGTTTATTTTTAAATATTCAATGTTTTAAGTGTTTTATATTATATAAAGTGACAAAATTATCCTTATGACAAAACCATACATTTTTTTAAATTTATTATCAAATTAATATTTATTTATTTATTATCATATTTAATTTTTTATTTTAAATTAAATTTTATCGAAATAAATTTATAAATTAATTATTTATCTTATTCGGTATTCAGGATAACAATTTAATTCGACCTAGTAAGACAGTATATGATAAATTTCAAAATTAAGCTATTCTATCATATCATATAACCATTTGTGGCTTTGGCTAATATGCATAAGAATTTCCTTATGCACCGTGCATAAGCCTACATAAGTCATAAGGATTTCCATTATTGAGTATTGAGTATTGAGTATTGAGTATTGAGTGGTGAGTATTGAGTATTGAGTAATAACAATTGATGTCTAGAATTTGATCCAAGGATCCATAATAATTTATGCATGGTGCATAAATTTTTTATCAATGCACGGTAACTGTTGGAAATTATGAGGATTAATTCCATCAAGTTATATTCCAAAATGACAAATGTGAGAATGGCAATAAATGCTTCATAAATAGTCCCACATAGAAAGTGGAGCAAACTTTAAAAGCATTTATATATCACTTGGAACAATGTACATTCCAAAAGAGCCAAAGAGGATAAAGTGCCACATAGTCATATGTGGTGGTCCCAAGCCTTATGCCACTTGTCTCTACCAAAAACACCCTCGCCGGTGTCGCCACCGGCGACACCGGCTCCGGCTCCGGGACCGGGTCCGAGGGCGTGGGCGTAGAGGCGCTAGTGGCGGCTTGTAGACGGCGAATATGTTTTTATTATTGCCTAAAGTTTGATTTTTGAATTTGAATTCGAAATACATAACATTCCATGAAGTGGTGCATTGTATTTATATGAACCATTGCAATGATATATTTTAAATAATATTGTTTCATGAAGAGTTGCAACTTATGAAACACACTTTTGCATGGGCTATAAATACAAGCTTGTTATTTTCGGAATCAACACACAAAATCATTATCCTCTGAAATATTTTCCAGACAGCTTCCTTGCATTCGAGTTTCTTCACCGGTCTTGTGCAGACTCGAGTAAGGCTGAATTATCCTGGGTATTCAGGCCGTTCCAACTCTAAGACAATCGAGAGTGTGCTTGAAATACTTTTAAGGAAAGTGATTCCGTTCGCGATTCAGCCTGGATCCATTCGATCTCACCGATATTTCTAACAATCTTAAAAGTATTTATTCTTCAATGGCTTCCGACGCTGCAGTTTCAAGCATCAAAGTTATGAACCAGGATCTTGTCAAATTGGATCGTTTTGATGGAACTAATTACACCAGATGGCAAGACAAGATGACATTCCTTCTGACTGCCCTGAAGATTCAATATGTCTTAGATCCTGACTTGCCGCCAATTCCAGAACCAACAGATGATGATTCTGACGAAGTCAAAAAAGAACGTAAGAAACGTAAGGAGGACGAATTGCTGTGTCGTGGACATATCCTAAATACATTATCTGATCATCTCTACGACCTCTATACGGACAATCCCTCCGCGGTTGAGATATGGAAAGCCCTCGAGTTTAAATTCAAGGCCGAAGAAGAAGGTACGAAAAAGTTTTTAATTTCTAAGTACTTTGATTTTAAATTTGTAGACGCCAAACCAATTCTTCCCCAAGTGCACGAATTGCAAGTCCTGGTGAACAAAATCAAAGCAGTGAAAATAGACATCCCAGAAACCTTTCAAGTTGGTGCAATCATTGCAAAATTGCCACTTTCATGGAAAGGCTATAGAAAGAAATTGCTGCACAGTTCCGAGGATTTTTCCTTGGAGAAAATCCAGAAACACCTTCGAATCGAGGAGGAATCGAAGGCAAGGGAAAAATCAGAATCTGCAGGTCTTTCCAAAGCCAATGTTGTGACCAACAAAGAAAGAAAGAAGCATGATAGCAACAAGCGTCATCTAGGACCAAAAAAGGAACTTAACAAGTTCAAGAATTCTGGGGGTCAGAAAGGTCCAAAGACCGGATGCTTTGTTTGTGGAAAACCTGAACATTATGCTCGAGATTGCAAGCACAACAAATCAAAGAATGAGATCAATGCTGTTCATTCAAATGATGACATAATCGCTATTGTGAGCGAGATTATGGCAATCCAGGGCAAAGTTCAAGGCTGGTGGTACGATACATGTGCCATGGTGCATGTCTCCTATGACAGGGCTGCATTCAAAACCTATTCTGAGACAAATGATGGACCAGAGGTACAAATGGGAAATGAAGTACGATCTAAAGTTGTTGGAACTGGATCGGTTGAACTTAACTTCACTTCCGGAAAGAAAATTACTCTTGTCAATGTGCTTCATGTCTCAGACATGAATAGGAATCTTGTTAGTGGGGATTTATTGGGAAAACCTGGTATTAAATCTGTTTATGAATCGGGCAAACTTATATTGACCCGTAATGGTGTATTTGTTGGAAAAGGATATTCCGCTGAGGGAATGATCAAACTATGTATTACCAACAATATGATTAATGAAATTTCTAATTCTGCTTATATGCTTGATTCTGTTTCTTTATGGCATAATAGATTAGCACATACTGGTATTAGTTCAATGAAGAGACTAATTAAATCTGGAATGATATCATGTAACATCAATGATTTTAACAAATCGGAATTATGCGTTAAATCAAAGATGATTAAAAAGCCTTTCAAAAGTGTTGAAAGAAAAACAAGTCTACTTGATCTTATACATTCAGATTTGTGCGAATTTAATGGCATGTTAACCCGTGGGGGAAACAGATATTTCATCACTTTTATTGATGATGCTTCTAGATACACATATGTATATCTCTTAAAGCATAAAGATGAAGCTTTTAATGCCTTTAAGATTTATAAAGCAGAAGTAGAAAATCAATTAAGTAGAAGTATAAAAGTCCTTAGAAGTGATAGGGGCGGTGAATACTTCTCTACTGAATTTGATGCATTTTGTGAAGAACATGGCATAATACATGAATGTTCGGCGCCTAGAACACCGCAACAAAATGGCATAGCCGAAAGAAAGAACCGAACATATCAAGAGATGATGAATGCTATGTTAATGCATTCATAATTACCTTTCAATTTATGGGGCGAAGCGTTACTATCCGCTTGTCACATAATAAATAGAATTCCTTTAAAGAAAACTGGTATTTCTCCATATGAGGTATGGAAAAACATGACACCGAATATTGGTTATTTCAAAGTGTGGGGGTGTGTCGCTTACTATAAAAATATGGATCCTAAGAGAACCAAGTTGGGTCCTCGAGGGATAAGATGTGCTTTCGTTGGATATGCACAAAATAGTAAAGCATATAGACTTTTAAATTTAGAGTCTAATATTATTGTTGAATCCCGGGATGTAGAATTCTTTGAAAATCTTATCACTAAGGATAAAAAATCGGAGTCGGCCATAAATAAAGAATCTTGTGAAGAAGATTCCTCTCGGATTGTAGAAATACAACCTGAAGGCACTCCTCAGATCATTGAATCACAACCCGAACCAAGGATAAGCAAAAGAGTCCGGAAAACAAAGAACTTAGGACCAGACGAAATTGATTCTCAATCCATTTCGTTTTATCTGGTCGAAGGCAATAGTACAAAATTCGTTCAAAGTATTCCGGTCATACTTCAAGTAGGGGATGATCCTAAAACTTATAAGGAAGCAATAACTTCCAGGGACTCCTCTTTTTGGAAGGATGCTATCAAAGATGAAATGGATTCAATTATGTCCAACCACACTTGGGAACTTGTCGACTTACCAAAGGGATCAAGGCCCATTGGATGCAAATGGGTGTTTAAAAGGAAATATCATAGTGATGGTACCTTAAACACTTATAAAGCAAGATTAGTGGCAAAGGGATTCAGACAAAAGGAAGGTATAGATTACTTTGATACCTATGCACCAGTAGCAAGGACAACCACAATTCGATTGTTGTTTGCCTTAGCCTCTTTGAATGATCTTATAGTTCATCAAATGGATGTTAAAACAGCGTTCCTAAACGGAGATCTCGATGAGGAAATCTATATGGAACAACCAGAAGGCTATGTACTTCCTGGAAATGAACTGAAGGTGTGCAAGCTAGTCAAATCCTTATATGGATTAAAACAAGCACCAAAACAATGGCATCAAAAATTTGACTCTACAATATTGTCAAATGGATTTATTCCTAATTCTTGCGACAAGTGCCTATATACAAAAGTGTACAAAGACAGTGTAATATTTTTGTGTCTCTATGTTGATGACATGCTAATAATTAGCAACAAAATGAATGGGATTTTAGAAACAAAGAAATTTCTAACTTCCACTTTCAAGATGAAAGATCTTGGACTTGTTGACACAATTTTAGGAATAAAAGTCAAGCGAAATAGTGGGGGTTATGAACTTAATCAAACACATTATATTGAGAAAATGCTTGATAAGTTCAAACACCTACAATTCAAGGAAGTAACCACTCCATTTGATCATGTAATCAAGCTTGAAAAGAATGATGGAAGAGCAGTGGCTCAACTAGAATATGCAAGTGCAATCGGATGTCTTATGTACTTAATGCAATGTACCAGACCTGACATATCTTTTGCAGTTAGTAAAATGAGTAGATTTACTAGCAACCCAAGCAATGAACATTGGAAGGCAATCACGAGAATTTTTGGCTACTTACTGAAGACCAAAAATCTAGGCCTTCATTATGGTAAGTTTCCTGCCATATTAGAAGGATATACTGATGCGAGTTGGATATCAAATGTTGGAGATCATAAATCTACAACTGGTTGGATATTTACACTAGCTGGAGGAGCAATTTCTTGGAGGAGCAAGAAACAAAGATGCATCACTCTTTCGACCATGGAATCAGAGTTTGTGGCTCTCGCTTCCGCTGGTCAAGAAGCAGAATGGTTGAGGGATCTTCTTTTAGAAGTTCCATTGGCTAAGGACAATGTTTCAAAGGTTATGATACACTGCGATAGCCAAGCCACTCTAGCAAGAGCATTCAGCGAAGTGTATAATGGAAAGTCTAGGCATATAGGACTTAGACATTCGTTCGTGAGAAAGTTGATTAAGGATGGAATCATTTCACTCACGTATATACGAACAAGCTATAATTTGGCTGATCCGTTTACTAAGCCACTGGCCAGAGACTTAGTAAAAACAACCTCGAGAGGCATGGGGTTGAAACTCCTTGAGTAAGAGTTCCGACAACGGCGGCAACCCAATCTTATGTTAACAGAACATTAACTTCAAGATTTTCAATGGGTAACAACAAGTCGTTGATTTGGATAATTGTCAAACATTTCGTGATAATGTTGACTTTGAAACGAGGGTTGAGTTTTACTTTAAAAAACTCTTAATGAAGTTCAATACCAGGGGTACGTGTCTTGTGGAAAAGAACACAATATGAACTTCACCTATGTGAATTTCGAGATGGTGCCGTCTCAAAGTGAGAGTTGGAGTTTCTCTCATGAAAAATTCATGAAACAGGATAGCACATGGCCATAAATAAGTGCTAAGCGAGTTATGCAGAGGAAGAACCCTTAAAGAGTGTGTGTAAGGCGACACCGGTCTAATCATATGGATTCATGGTTTAAAAGCTTTGCTACCTAATATTCCGATTAAACTTTGTGTTGTCCTCACTAAGGTTAAGTTTTAAATCGAAAGATACCTAACTGTATTAACACTCTTTATATTATATTTCTGGAATTATTAGATTTGTCATTATTAGAACAAGTGGGGGATTGTTGGAAATTATGAGGATTAATTCCATCAAGTTATGTTCCAAAATGACAAATGTGAGAATGGCAATAAATGCTTCATAAATAGTCCCACATAGAAAGTGGAGCAAACTTTAAAAGCATTTATATATCACTTGGAACAATGTACATTCCAAAAGAGCCAAAGAGAATAAAGTGCCACATAGTCATATGTGGTGGTCCCAAGCCTTATGCCACTTGTCTCTACCAAAAACACCCTCGCCGGTGTCGCCACCGGCGACACTGGCTCCGGCTCCGGGACCGGGTCCGAGGGCGTGGGCGTAGGCGTAGGCGTAGAGGCGCTAGTGGCGGCTTGTAGACGGCACTTGAGCACTTAGGCACGTCGCATCGGAGCGATCGGGCTATTCGCGGCGTTAATGAGGCGGCGCCGGTGGCGGCCCGGCCTTCGGCCGGCATACTGCGAATATGTTTTTATTATTGCCTAAAGTTTGATTTTTGAATTTGAATTCGAAATACATAACATTCCATGAAGTGGTGCATTGTATTTTTATCAACACACAAAATCATTATCCTCTGAAATATTTTCCAGACAGCTTCCTTGCATTCGAGTTTCTTCACCGGTCTTGTGCAGACTCGAGTAAGGCTGAATTATCCTGGGTATTCAGGCCGTTCCAACTCTAAGACAATCGAGAGTGTGCTTGAAATACTTTTAAGGAAAGTGATTCCGTTCGCGATTCAGCCTGGATCCATTCGATCTCACCGATATTTCTAACAGTAACTGCACCCACCATTTGTCATCAAATATTGAATTGCTAATCCCTAATATTCTTCATTAGCATGCATGGACCATGGTCATCCAAAGCTGACCATGTTTGCAGTTTTAAGGAGCTATAGAGGTTTAGAAGACATCTTGTAATTTCCAATGAAACTACAATCAGGCGCCATATTAAAACTAGCATTCCTATGATTAACTATTCTTTCATTAATTATACTACTATTAATTACATAAATACTCATGATTTTCCATCCCCGTCTCACATCATTACTACCTTTTTTGAAATTTTAAAAATCACTAAAGTATTTGTCAAAAAAAAAAAAATCACTAAAGTACAGATAAAAACTAAAGAAATAAATAAATCATTAAAGTTACTCAACTATGCATGAAACCTCTCATATTCATTCACTCTAAATTGCAAAGTTGATCATGTGTATTTGAAAGGATGAACAAGACATATCATATCTTAAACTCTTTACTACTACATATTCTTGGGTTTTGGTTAACTAGTAGCATGTGTACTAATTTTTTTAATGATTGCTTTACAAGGTTGAGAAAGAGCAGATGATGGAGAATACTAGTGATGCAAGTGAAGATAATGTTAAACCCGAGTTACCCGACAGTCTTTTAGATGTTGTACTCTCATGGCCCATGGAGGATGTTCTGAATGAAAATCTTTATAAAGACAAGGTTTCTTTTACCCTCTTTATTCAATTCTCACAATGAAAAATTGCAATATTTTACTATCTTTTGCCGTTGCATGTTCTAACTTCTACTAACTACTTGGGAAAACCTATGTTCTGTCAGGTTCATAAGGTTCCAGAGATGTTTAATTCACCAACAGATTACAAAAACTCTTTCATTCCTCTGTTGTTTGAGGAAGCACGCGCCGATTTATCTTCAAGCTTGAATGGTGTGTCTCAAGCCCCTTTATGTGAAATTATGGAAGTTGAAAAAAGCACACAGTTGACATTTCCCAATCCTGAAGCTCAAAATCAACATCAACTAATTCAGTTCCATCACGTTCTATTAAAATGCAAAACTTACCAATGGTGAAACCAGTGCAATTTTTAGTAATCGACGAAGCAGCACAGCTAAAAGAATGTGAATTAGCAATGGCTATGTTATATACTATTATTTTCAATCTTGCTATACTGTTTCTATGTTTACTGAAAACTGAGTTCGTTTTTTTGTTCAGATATTGCCTTTGGATATTAGGGAATGCAACTACTTTGATCAACAGTGACTCAGTTTGGAGAAATGTAGTTCTTGATGCTAAGAGAATGGGTTGTTTCTATAATGCGGAAGAGGACGAGAAATTGGTGCATGCTATTGGGTTCGAGCTCCAACTACTTGAGGAATACGAGACTCGATTCAAGAAACCAAAGTTAGTTGGAGAATTCGATTTAAGATACAAAATCAATATTTTAAGGAATCCGAGTTTTTATTTAAGAAACTAAGTTTAGATGGAAAATTAATGGTATTGAGTTTTGGTTGAAAATGAAAAACATCAACTACTTAATCTATCATTCTATGATGACATCTTTTGTGGTGGTAGATTAATTATTCTGGTTATGGTTATATGTGTTTCTTAAGATGCTTATTAATTTGATGAAAAACATAACCTTGTTAGGATTTCCCATATGGGATGGAAAAGAGAGGGTATGAAACTTTGATTTTACAAGTTGTGTTTAGTTCAATAATAGTTGTGTTCTTGACTGTACTCATCTATTCTTTGAATCTCACTCCTTGTGGCTTTGTATTAAAGTATTCCTTTCGAGCACGGATAGTCTCCTGTGTTTCATTGTTAAACGAGAAAAATATATAATTATAATGTGGTTGTAATATTATATTTTTTTCTTGTCCAAAGAGGGGACATATTACATAAAGGCGAGGTGCGAGTCATCCGTCTGTCTGAAAGCTGGGCGCTATGGCAAGGGGCGAGCTACCGTGCAAGGCCAAGGGCCGTCCGAAGAAGCCATATGGTCTCTCACTGTCCACGCGTCTAGTAAACGTGGGCGATGACGTGGGTCCAAAATGATTAACTGACAAAGAGTTAGTCAAAGGGAGAAACCACTCTCTCCACCATCCAAGGAGACCAAGTCATCCCAAGACCTCATTCCTTGATCACGAAGTTAGAGTAAACCTTCCACTAACTTCACAATTCAGTCCCAACAGAGCCTCTATAAATACTTCTCCCCCAATGAGGGAGTGAAGTTTTTTGGACTGACTTCATTTTGCAAAACAACAACATGAAAGAAGTATTCAAAGTGTTCAAGATTGATCTAATTTGCTAAAGATGTATGAAGGTGCAGAAGGAACACATGATGGACATGATGTCTCAACATGTTTCCCGACATCTGAGCCTGACGCATCAGGTCTCTACTGTTCCGTTTAGGAAGAATCTCTAATCAAAGATTGGGTCGGGTTTTATTGCTATTAAGATAACAATATGATTATATGATTTGTTGAATAGCTGTGAAGATCAAAATCATATTTAAAGAGATTTTTTTTTTTGAATTTGTAACAAATCAAATCATATAATTTTGTTGAAGATAATCAAGGAATAGATCAAATATGCAATTGAATCTGCAATATTCCTTGAACAAATCAAATCGAAAATCCATAGAGAAAAGCCCATAAGATTATTGTTATATAAGGAGGTCACAACAAGCTTTAGGATTCAAGCATTCAAGTACACAATTGAAGATCTTTAGAGTGAAAAGTTTGTGTCGTGTATTCCATGCAAATGACTTAATAGGATTATTGTAGAATTTATACGTACACATCTATGTTTCAGTAGCTTGGCATATAATGTTTGTCTAGTTGAGTTGTAGTATTCAACATCATTCAAACATATTGTTTAAGAAGTTGAACACTTGAGTGTAGTTTTTGTAAAATCAAATCACGGGTTGCGTGATAGAGAAATAAAGTGGTTGGATTCTCAGATTTAAAGGGATACTTTAAATAGAAATTCGTTGGGTAATGTTAGGAGGAGACATTGAACAGTTGAAACTATTGTTGCTCGTAAGTCTAAATGTACTAAGCTGCTAATAGTGAATTTCCTTTCTTTGAGGTGTGCCTTCAACCCTCCAGACTTAGGTGTAGTTTCACCGAACTAGGTAATAAATTTTTTGTGTGATTTACTATTTTTCAACTCCATCAACTTGTATAACTCATTATGTTATATTTGTGTTAATTCTGTTATATCTTGTTAAACCTATTGTTGGGGCATGGTGTTCGACATCTGTCGTCTGAGGAACAAAATTTCAATTGACATCAAATCAGGCACGCTAGCGTGTTGGGTGAGCTCTAGGGAGGATACATTATGCTCAAATGGAGACAACAAACGATGGAGGACCAGTCAACAAACTACCAGTTTTGGGTGGCACCAACTATGATTATTGGACGTCAATGATGATTGTATTTCTCAATTCCACAAGCAATAAAACATGGAGAGCTATGTTAAAAGGATGGAAACACCTACTAATTACTTGTGAAGATGGTATAACTAAGCTCAAACCAAAAGTTGATTAGACTGATGCAGAAGATGATGAAGCTCTTGGAAATTTCAAGACTTTGACTGCTATTTTTAATGGTGTTGACAAGAACATGTTCATATTGTTTAACATGTGTTCAAAGGCTAAAGAAGCATGGGAGATTCTCAAAACGGCACATGAAGGCACATCCAAAGTTTATATGTCAAGGCTGCAACTACTTACCACAAAGTTTGAGAATATGAGGATGAATGAAGGCGAGTTTATCAATGACTTTCACATCAGATTAGGTGATATTGCCATTACTTCCTTTTCCTTAGATCATTTCTTAATAGGTTTGATATGAAGGTGACTGCGATTGAAGAAGCTCAGGACTTGAGTAGTGTCGAGGTTGATGAACTCATTGGTTCTCTACAAACCTTTGAGACTTTCATTATTTACATGGATGAAAAGAAGAATAAAGGTATAGCCTTTGTATCCAACACTCAGGAGGATAGAAATCATGATGATAAAGAGGAAAACATGTCAGAAGATATTGCTCTATCTGGATAGAAAGTGGAGTACAAATGTCCAAGACAAGAGGTCCAACATTGGTCCCTAGAACAAAGGCAGTGGTGAAGACGAATCCAATGGTGGAAATGGTACTAAGTGCTACGAATGTGAAAGCTATGAACACATTAGAGAAGAATGCCTACTTTTCTAAGGAGACTAAAAAGGGATTAAACATCATCTGATCTAATTATGAGAGTGAAGGTGAGGGATAAACTGCCAACAATGTGATTTTTGCAAGTGTATCTAGTATTGAAGACATGTTTGAAGAAGATTTTGCTACATCCTTCAAGATCTTACCTTCCAAGAAGAAATAATCATGCTTGAGAGTAGCTAAATAGAAGGAAACCATTGATTTTCTTCAAAAGAAAACAAATGAGCTTGGATTAACCATCATTGATGTAAAGGAGGTTTATTCACTATAATAAAAAATAGATAATTTGACACAGTTGGAAAACAATTTGAAGACTAGCTCAAATTCTATTAATGGGATGAGCAAGAAAGAGATGAATATTTCCCCGGAGAAAGGTGTTATACCCAAGAAGAAGGATAAGGTTCTGAAGTCAGACCACATGTCTCAGTATCGTGCTTAACATGTGTCAACTCTTCAGAAGATTATCAAGAAATAGCCACTAATATGTCATCACTATGGTAAATATGGATATAGAAGGCCTTATTTTTCCGCTTCGCTAAACCTGAAGATCAGATGATGCAAGGAAGCAAAAGCTAAAAAAAAGTGGAAATTCAATGCTAGTTATTTATCTTATACAGATCACAGAGGCTCCCCCAAGTAAATATTGGTATTTTTCCAAGAAAATGGCTAGGGAGAAGACATAGCATGGAAATAGATCAAAAGAAAGAACCAAAGGCTTAAGAAAAGGGGTAGCCCTGATCAGGAAGAGGTTTAAATAGGAAAGGACTTAAATAGAATTGTGAACCAAAAGAGGAATTTGAACTTCAACAACTCCAAGGGTGGTGTTATCGATAAAGGAAAATTAGCTCTTATGAAGAAGGCCATGTCTGCAGACCTCGATATTGATAAAACTAATGTGGAGAGTCAAACCAAGATGTTAGAAAAGATGTTCCAACATATGTCTCAAGAGTCTGAATCATTTATTGAGAATGATTTTAGACTTAAACAATGAGGTATCACTATAGGGAAGGCTGATGGTCAGGCTAGAGGTCCTCCCAACTTTGAACAACCTATTTTGATTAAGAAGAAAAAGCGAAAGAAAAATGGAATGGCTTCTCATACATCTAGAATTGTGATTAACCAAAAGCATGATAGGATGACTGGTGAAGTGGAAGCTGGTGTGTTGAAGTCCATCTATAAGTTTCATGTTTCAGATGATTCTCTCAACATAAATCGGAGCTAGATACTGAAGGACGTAGAAGTTTTGTTCCAATCTGGTTTGAGTCTATAAGATGTTATTATGATGAAGATTCACAGGGAACAAACTCAAGAAATCCTGATGGTCATAATAATGTAGCAAACGCAAGGTACGACATGTTGACACAACCTCAAGTTCATAAGACGGATATATCTCATGTTCATGAAGATACCGAGGATGATATTGGTTTAGCTCATTATGGTGTTGTTAACAATCATGATCACACCTTAGAATACTCTAGGTGAAGGTGTAAATGAGATCAATTGTACTAAAAATGTTAAGGAGTGTAGATTGATTTCAAATTATGAAAATGTTGATTTCATTGGGCTGATGAAAGAGAAAAATGTCTCTCTCAATAAGGACTTGAACATAGAAACTGAAGACTTTCCTTGTGCCAACAAAATGAAAAGAACTCATGATAAGGATCATGTAGTGAAGGTGAATTACAACATTAATAAAGGTATATGTACTCATGAGGAATCTATATTTGTGAACAACGACGTTCATACTGGGTTTGTTCAAAGTATTTAATCGAAAAATTAGCAAGTGTACTAATTTTTACCGATGTAGTAATAAAAATGGAGATTCCCCAAGTATCGGTCTCGAGGACTGCTGTGGTAATATAAGTTATGACAAGAATTCAATTGAAATAAAATCACATGGGATTGGTTTGGTTGGTTGATTTAAGATGACAATAATTAAAATAAGCAATATTTAAAACTGGACTTTGTAAAAAGTAAGAGGAAACATGGTAAGGTAGATGTATGAACCGCCTTGTAATTCATGTAACTGCTATTTCATGAAAGATCCGTTAATATGATTAAGTATCGATTCTCAATAGTTATTTTCCCTAATTCCTTAGCGGAAAATCATTTGATACTCAAATTAGATTTTAATTCCTTAACAACTCACTATTGTATCAAGAACCGTAAGCACATAAACAAGAATAGACGATCATTATTGTTAAAACCTTATTCCTAAGCGATTTACCGATAGTATTATTATTCAAAATGCGTTAAAGTGGTTTGTCCGACCTAACCTTAACCATATATCAAAAATTTATTTTCCAATAGAAAGAAGCATTAGACACTTTGAATATAAACTTAAATCATACAATCTTCAAATTCATAAAGCAACGATAATTCGATTTATTACATAATAGCGATTCAGGGACATCCCCCTAACATAAAGAAGTTTAGCTACTCATAGTGTTTAAGAAAACTACAAAGATAGATGTAAACATTACAGGAAATTCTGGATTTTTGTGATCTCCAATTGCTAGTGCTCTTGAAGATCTTCTTCCCAAAACCCTTGCTAGCTCTCCTTCCTCGTGTAATTTTCTCTTCCCAATGATCCAAGATGCCTCAATCCTTATCATAATTAGGTTTTAGTATTATCAGCTCACAACACAGACATGCGAAAGGTCTAAATTACCCATAATGAGCTCAAGCCTTTCAAAAATAAAAAAATCAGGTTTCGTCTTACGCCTGCCAACGTGGGTCGTGTCAGGGGACACTGGCACCCGTGTTGGCCCTCTGCCTTGGCCATACATCAAAATTTCCCCCAGGCTTTCTGACACGGGTCGTGTCAGGTGACACGGGCACCCGTGTCAGCCCACTGAGTTCCCCTTATTTGCTTTTTCAACCAGCCTTTCTGATACGGGCCGTGTCAGATGTCACGGGTGCCCGTGTCAGCCCACTGCAAGTGACATTTCTTCACTTCTAACTACGACGGACTTTTCTTCGGCTCAACATTCCTTCCTTGGATTTTATTGCATGTGCATGAAACATTAATGCTACCAAACCAAGCATCAAAGCACCTTACATGACATGAATTTTCAACAACAAATCAAAACACACAACTTCAATCAAAACATTTAAAATAACATACGAAAACGATAAAAGATGGAACATTGTGTTACCGAAATGATACGCTTTTTGCCAAATGATCGATAAAAACACAGTACAAATGATGACCGATCAGTATTAAAGATACTATTGAAGATGTTGATCCCTACATACATATGCTGAAGAGAAATGAGTTAGAGTGGATAGCTATTGAAAGAGAGACTTCAAAAGAAGCTCTCACAATTTAAGAAAATGACTAATTGCTGGAAGATATCAATTGTGTCAGTATGGATTTCAACAACTTGAAGAGTGATCATATGGAAGACATTCAAGGAAAAGACACAGTCAAAGAGAGAAACCATTCTCCCCACCATCTAAGGAGACCAAGTCATCCCATGAACACATTCCTTGGTCACGAAGCTAAGGTAAACCTCCCACGAACTTTACTTCTCCCCCAATGGGAGATTGAAGTTCTTTGTGAAATGGTCATTTGGATTGGCTGCATTTTGCAAAACAACAACATGAAAAAAGTGTTCAAAATGTTCAAGATTGATCTAGCTTGATAAAGTTGTGTGAAGGTACAGAAGAAACACATGCTGGACACAATATCCCAGCATGTTGCTCGACATCTGAGTTTGGCGCATTAGACCTTTACTGATGCATTTAGGAAGAATCTTTGATCAAATATTGGATTAGATATTTTTGTTATTAAGATGACAATATGATTATATGATTTGTTGGATAGCTGTGGAGATTAACTTCCGATATAAAGATATTTAAATTTGAATTTGTAATAAACCAAATCATATCTTCTTGTTGGCAATCAAATATCCAACTGAATCTATAATATCCAACTGAATCTGCAATATTTCTAAACCAAATCAAATCGCAAATCCCTAGAGAAAAGCCCATAAGATTATTTCTATATAAGGAGGAGAAAACAAGCTTTGGAATTCAAGTATTCAAGAACACAATTTAAGATCTTTAGCATCTATATGTACTGGGTAGAATTCTTATGTTATTGAATATGCTGGACTTCATAACAAATATCTTTGTCGCCTCTTAAGGAAATACACATCGATGGAATTCCACGCAAAGATCCTTGTAGTCCCTCGAGGCAATTACATTTGCTGGACTTCCTTCAAAAATCCTAGTTATCACTCGAGGCAATTACATTTGCTAGACTTCCACGCAAAGATCCTTGCCGACCCTCAAGGCAATTACATTTGTTGGACTTCCATGCGAAGATCCTTGTTGCCTCTTAAGGGAATCCACAGAGATGGACTTCCACGGGAAGATCCTTTCTACCCCTTAAGGTATTGATATTTACTGGGTATCCATGCAAAGATCTTTGCCGCCCCTCGAGGCGATTTTATTTGCTAGACTTCCATGCGAAGATCCTTGTCGCCCCTCGATGCAATTACATTTACAGGGCTCCCACGAGAAGATCATTGTCGCCTCCTAAGCCAAAATACTAGAACACTAAACCTTCATTGGAGGATCCTTGCCGGCCTCCTGGGATATACTAAGTTTACCAAGACATACACACCTAAGAGGCACGACCTATATCAAGCCTCAGAGACTTCATTTACAGTCTTGCTAGAGAGATCGATGGAAGTCCCGCCAAAGAGGGTCAATGTCTTACCCGAGGGACTTAAAGTCTCATTGGCCAAGCTACATGTTACTCCGCTTGAGGGACTTAGAGTTTCCTCAAGATGGAGTAAGAAATACAAATCTCGACCAAGAGGCGCGACATAAATCTTTCCTTAAAGACTTGGTTTTAAGTCTTGTCTGAGGGCTCGATAGAAGTCCCGCCAAAAAGGGTTTATGCCTTGCCTGAGGGAGTTAGAGTCTTATCGGCCAAGCAACATATTACTCCGCCTAGGGGACTTGGAGTTTCCTCGGACGAGACCAAGAAATATGAATCTTGCCAAAGAGCCGCGACCATAGTCTTTCCTTAGAGACTTAGTTTTAAGTCTTGTCTGAGGGCTCAATGGAAGTCCCGACCAAGAGGATCAATGCCTCGTCTAAGGAACTTACAGTTTCATCGGCCAGGCTACATATTACTCTGCTTGAGGGGCTTAGACTTTTCTTGGGCGGGACTAAGGAATATGAATCTTACCCAAGAGGTGTGATTAGAGTCTTTCCTTATAGACTTGGTTTTAAGTCTTGTCTGATGGCTCAATGGATGTCCCACCCAAGATGGCCAATGCCTCTCCTAGGAGACTTAGAGTCTCATTAGCCAGATTACATATTACTCTGCCTGAGGGGCTTAGAGTTTCCTCGACGAGACCAAGAAATATGAATCTCGCCCAAGAGGTGTTACAAAAGTTTTGCCTTAAGGACTTGGTTTTAATTATTCTTTGAGAGCACGATGGAAGTCTCGCCCAAAAGGGTCAATGCCTCGTATGAAGGACTTAGAGTCTCATAAGTCAGGCTACTTATTATCACGCCTAAGGGACTTAGACTTTTCTCTGTTGGGACCAATAAATATAAATCTCGCCCAAGATGCGCAAATGGAGTCATGCCTTACAGACTTGGTTTTAAGTCTTTTGTGAGGGCTTAATGGAAGTCCCGCCCAAGAGGGTCAATGCCTCACCTAAGGGACTTAGAGTCTCATCGACCAGACTACATATTACTCTGCTTTAGGGACTTAGAATTTCCTCCGACAAGACCAAGAAATATGAATCTCACCCAAGAGACGCAACTAGAGTCTTGCCCTAGAGACTTGATTTTAAGTCTTGTTTGAGGGCTCGATGGAAATCTCGCCCAATAGAATCAATGACTCGCCTGAAATTATTATTTTATTAATTATTATAAAAAAAATTATTCGAATAAAACCCGTGCAACACAAGATTATTTACCTAGTATATGTAACTTCTAATCACTTATTTAAAAGGTTTAATACATTATATATTTACCAATTACAATTGTATTCATAGCAAATATTTTTCTTTTACTTATATTTCTCATTTATTTATATAAAAAACAAAGTCACACCTCTTTTTAATTACAACATACATCAGATCTTAACAACTATCATTGTAACTGAAGTGGGCATCCATTGATCATCATAACACTTGTCACTCATCCACCATTTACCTTTGAAACTCTGAAACGTGTGGTTCATCTATTTAAAGATAGTGTGTATTTTCAACCAACCATAAATTTGATTAAATTTCTCCACCGCAATATAAATTTTCACACTATGCAAAGAATAACAAACCCCTCAACACATCTATTAATTATCCTAAGCTGTCAGTACCACAATTCAGAGACAGAATCTATATAAATTAGAACTTGTGGTCACAATATTTTTCTTATCTTGAGATACACACATGACTTGTTTCTGCTTCCTAGTTGATCAGAGAATAATTGTTCGACGGAGCAAGCCGGTGGCAGGAACCTGTTCTCGGTGTTGCAAAGGTGCAAGTGTGGCTGATATGATTACACAAACAAGATTTTGCTATGTTCCTTTCTACTGTAGTTCTTGGAAAGCTATTGTATGTACTTTTTGTGGAGCTATTCTCAAATCTTACAGATAAACAAACAACATCACCAAATTATTACCTAATACTGTATTTATTAAAACTTGTATACACTATACTACTATAGTAGATTTCTTCTGTATTAAGAGATTTGACATGAATTTCATGTAGTGACTTCTTGTTTTAAATCAAGCAACACAACAAAATATACAAAAAATTATGCAATGAAGTATTTTGAAAATTGAGAAACACTTGTTTTTCCATTTCAATACGCAACGACATATCATAGAAGCTACGGCCCCATAGTCTTTTCAATGATTTTATCAGTGTTATGCTTATATAGGATAAAAATACCGATGGAAAGAAGAGGCTGCAATTGTATCTCACATGTATATAGGATATAAAAACGATATCAGATAATGATATATATATATATATATATATATATATATATATATATATATATATATATATATATATATATATATATATATATATTAAAAAAATCAAAGTACTAATACTATACAGAAAAAGAATAATCAAAGTAGTATTTAGAAAAATAAAAATGAAAAAGTGAAATACTACTTATTTCAAAACTATTTTATTTTATTCAAGGAGCAATTTTTAAGGCACAAATACAAATGAAAATTGGTTGGACACACAAATGAAAATAAATAAATCAAAAAGATTTTAGTCAAATTATTTTATATTATTTAATTTTAAAAAATTTATATATTTATGTGAGTGTGTTTAAATGATACTTATGTGCTCACGAAAGCATTTCACTTATCAAAGTGACATGCATTATAGAAGTATCTAATGATTTGATAAACAAAAGCATTAGATAATGTAAGCTCTTCTACATAGAGTTTTTAAAGGGTAAGGATTCTCAAGACCTTTATGATGGGAAAGGTAGTGTAACTTTACGCAAAAAATAATAAAACAAAAGAGGGATGATATATATTTTGGAGAAAAAATGTGAGAGAAAGTAAATCATAAGAGATATAGAGAAAGTTAGAGAAAGATAGATAATTGAAAGTTAAAGAATTCAATCCTATTTTGAATGGGTAAGGATTGTCTACCTATATGGATGGAAAGGCAGATTAACTTTAGACAAAAAAATGAATAAAACAAAAAGAGATGACTAAGATATTTTAAAGTTAAAATAGCGTTTTTAGCAAATCTTTTATATTTTTTTTTCAATTTTTTTTGCATAGCTTTGATAGTTTGGTATATAATATTTCAGTGGTTAGGGTTTTAGGTGATTATTCTTAGTGATCATATATTTTTATTTAAGTATTTTTTTTCTCATTTTATATGGTCGAATATAGTCTAAGAGTGATTTCAGAATCTATTTGTATTTGTTTGTATTAGCACAAACAAACTTTGTGTTCATGGCATAGCTTATGCCTTATTTAGTTATCAATTCAATTAATTTTGCTTTTTCAAAAAAATGACTGAGTGATTATGCTATGATTTGACATGTTGATGTCTGATTTATTTGAAGGGTTTGTAATGATGGTATGTTTAACGATAGTCCAACAATTGGGAAAGAAGTGGAAAAGATTGTTTTTTATCTTCGAATTGGTTTGTACATAAAATATAGGTAGATTCATGTACTTTCTCTTATAGCTTTCAGAACCCTATTATCTACCTTAATCTATAACGAATCAAGTGTTCATCTTGATACTGAGTTTAATAATGGTCGTGATTCTTTATTCTCTCTTGACTGCCTCTGATCAGTTGATGGTAGTTATGACAGCCTGAGATCTAACTCGAACCCTATAGATTAGATTCTAGGTGTTTGGATGTTTTTATCATGTGAGATCTATCTAGATGTTTAATTGTTTTGTCGCATCTTTATTCTTTATTCTTTTTTATTTAAGTATTTTCATTCAATTGTTTTACTAGGTTTCTTCGTCTATTTTGTTCTTTTAAGCAATTCTACATTGTACCTTTTAAACTTTATATTCAATTGTCCTACATTCAAACACTAAGTTATCAAACATGAATTCTCAAACCTTTAAACTTTTGCATAAAAGTGTTTGTGCCTTATTGTCTGTTTTGTTCTACACACATGCAATGTTTTCAATGTTTAAGTGTTTATGCGCCTGAGGAATGGTAAAATTCTTGAGATGGCTCGTCAATCATCAAAAAATCCTTCCCTTCCCCAGAATGACGCTCCAAATATAGAAGAACAACCAATCGAATCGACGGTTGGTGGTGCAGGTACTTCAACATCCGTTGGAGTAACCACTACTGTTATCAATCAAATGACAGTTTCAACGACATTACCAGAAGTGGTGGTTCCCCCACCATAAACAACGAGCTTTCCAACTACTCCCAGGGTTACACAAACTACTATAGGAAACCCTAGGCCTTCTTTCCTCCCAAGCTTTACGCTCCCCCTAGTAGTAGCGAATATCCATTTGGCATGCCAACTACAATGATGGTGGGTCTACAAACTAATGCATCTACCTATCCAGATAATGCAATGGCTATTGCATCTCCTCGTAATCAATACTTAGCACCTGGATATGATATAAGCTATCCTAGTTGAGTGGCACAACCCCAGGGAGGATTAGGATATGCCCATTAGGTTATGCCATCATTAACTGTTTAACAAGTAACCTCAAACACAAGAGGGGGGAATTGTGATTATTGAAAAGTGTGGATACTTTTCCTATTCTCGATTAAGATCGTGTTAGTAATGTTTTTGAGAAGTAAAGCGTAGCGGAAGTAAAGTAAATAAAATACATTGCAGAAAATTAAAGAGAGTAAGGATAGAAAGATTGCACCAGAGAGTTATCCAAGTTTTGTTGAACGTTGGCATAGTCCTGTCCCTAAGAGTTCATATTGAGATTTTTCACTATAGATCATGAGCTTTTATCAGTTATGCCCACAGACCTTAATACGATCTGACCTTTTGAATTTGATCAAGCTTATTCTCAACCTCTGGACGGATTTTACCCCAACTTATTCTTATGAAACTCTTTAGAGATTTACGACTCATCTCTTTAAACAAAACCAAAGCTTTTGACTTGCTAAGCTTAATAAACAAATAACGGAGATTTATGGTTGATCTCAACCAAAACTTAATCTCTTAAAGGTATCACACCCTTAAGACTATCAATGACCAGCACAACCATTTACAAAATGATATTTTCCTCACAAATAAAATTTCACTCCAAAGCACTAAGCCAACCAAAAAGTTGAAGAAATTTTCTAGAGAGTGAAGGAGAAAAGAGAGATAAACTCCAAACAAATTGAAAACATTTGAAAGTGGCGTAATTTCAAATGAGGGAGACCTCCCTTTATATAGTAGTTGATCCATGGGTCGGATCGATTATAGAGGTTTTAAATGTGCTATCATTTTTTGATTTTGTAATTGGTTAGCACTTATCTAATTTGTTGATTAAATCAATTAAAAAAAATACTTTTTAAAATAATATGAAGCCCAAAAAGGAGATGTAAGATATATAGCCGTTTTAGGTCATTTTCGGTGTTGTTCCCATCACTTGGTTAATTGATTTTCCGTTTTCTAATGGATTAGCATAACATTCTAATCGATTAGATAGCAAAAAAATATTTTGGAAAGAGTTTGGAAAAATTTCTTAATTACTTGGCTTGGTTTAGAAAACAATTTGCATGATGAACATATTTTGAAAAATATTTTTAAGTGTGTGTATGTGTGAGTTGCCTTAGTACTCTTAATTTACTACCTTATTTTTAGAGTATTTAGTTCACTCAAACAGACCGACAAACAAGACTTGAAGAACTTTCAAACCTTTCCCCATAGAGGCTTCAAGACTTCTTGCTAGATAGTATTTGTTTGTATAGGCACTTTAATCTCGAGTCCTTTTATGCAAGCACATATGGATCCTCATGTGCTGCCGTCATTAAACTTTCCGATCTTAATCTTTAAAGGTCTATTCCCTGCAAAACAAGGTTCCACATTAACTACTAGTTCCCTTTTGGCTATGAGGCAGTAAATGGCTGATAGTAACCATGATATGGTCAATATGCTTACCTAACAAATTGGTATTGTGTTTAATCTTCTGATCCAAAACACAAACCATACCTACCAATAATTGGCGCATTAAATGTGTCAAATTGCTGGCTTCTTTGGTGCTCCCCAAGCGCCTATTTGACCATTCCCCTAAATTCCAGCAGTTGGGCAATTAAAAATCCTGGAGTTGCAAACAATGAAGGTTTTCTCAATAACCAAGTGCAATAACAGGTTATGCCATAACCACTCGAATAACCTATACAAAGGGTAGTCGAAGGAGACCGAGTTCGAAATGGACCAGAGGTAGTATTGGTCAATAGGAACCCGGATATAGACCAAGTGGTCTGGAGAGTCCAACAAAACAATTGCGGGGTGGGGAAAACTAACATAGCCAATGTGGTTGAACAAGTGTTAGCCCAAAATGATCTTAATGTTGGTCTTCATAGGCCGAATTTAGAATTTGTCTTGACTGAGTGCGTATTATAGACTAAACTCCCAAGGGGTTGAAAAATCCCTAAATTCACCAAGTTTGCAGGAGATACTAGTGAATCTATTGTCTAGCATATTGTTTGATATCAATCAGAGGCAGGTGATCTAGCCAATAATGATAACTTAAAAATGAAATATTTCCCTAATTATTTAACTAAAAGTGTTTTTACATGACTCACCACCCTTCCTCAAACTCCATATACAATTAGAATCAACTAGAAAGAGTGTTCCATAAGAAATTTTAAATAGGTTAGTTAAAAATTAGCCTGAAAGAGTTAGCCAACGTGAAGAGAAAATTCTTTGAGTCAATAGATGATTACCTCAATAGGTTTAGGTTAATTAAGTCAAGATATTTTACTCGAGTGCTTGAACATGATTTAGTCAAAATGGTTGCGGGCGGCTTAGATTATTAAATTAGGAAGAAGTTAGATACCCAATACCTAAGGGATATGGCCTAATTAGCATACAGGGTTCGACAAGTTGAACGACTCAAGGCTCAAAAGGCTAGATGAAATCGACACCCTAGGAAGGAAAAAGTTGATGATCAAGAAATTGATATAGTTTTTGAATGTGTTGAAGAAAATGAGGTTAATCTTGAAGAATTAAAGCTAGGGCCGCCATATGTCTGTAAGGTTTTAAGACCTTCAAACAGAAAAAATCCTATCGAACCAAGTAAAAACGATAAATTTATTACAAAAACGTATACATATGATGTAACCAAATGTGACGAAATTTTTGATCTTTCATTTGTCGATGGTCAAATCATAGTACCTAAAGGCCTAAAGATGCCACCATTAGAAAATAGGAAGAGGAAAGGTTTTTATAAGTATCATAACTTCCAGGGTCATAAAAAGTCTTGTTAGATCCAAGGTTTTGAGATTGGATTAATCTCGCAAAAACATGGTTTTTAACTGATGTTGAGCAAGATGTTGTAACATCTTAACCAACTGTCATGACAGGTTCTTCTGTCATGAGTTTTGACAGATGTTCTTCTAGATGTTGTGACATGCTATACCAGAACATCATGATAGTGCAAACTGGTTTTACTCCTTGAAGATTTGATTTAAAAATATAAGATTTTGGAAGATTCAGGAACTCAAACAGACATAGCCAATCAAGGATTTTTTAGGGACAATGAAGATTTGATTTGGTTTAATAAAAAAGGATCTTTGAGACTTTTTTAGGAAACTTGGATTTGATTTGATTTGTTCATATTTTATGTGAAGATCTTGCAGCTAAGGGTGGCAAAACAGGTCGCCCGCCCCCCTTATGCCCGCCAAAAAAGGGTGGGGAGGGCAAGCCCGCCAAGTCAAAGTGGGTCGGAAAATCAAGCTCGCCCTGCCAAGGTGGCGGTTTGGCGAGTGGCGGGCTTGCCCGCCTAATTTTTTATTAATTTATTTTATGCTTTTTAATAGATTAATAGACTCTTTTTACCTTTCAACTACATTTTTTTTACTTATTTTATAAAACAATTTTTTTATAAAACATCTATTTAACAAAATTCACTTAAAAAAATGTTGCATATATTTACAAATAAATGTATTAATTAAACCATCAAGCATTAGAATTACTAGAAGTAACTAATGGCGGACGTAAGGCGGAATAGGGTGAACGAATAGGCGATGCGGGGTTTGGCGGGCGACGGGTTTTAGTGGGGCGACCATTGGCGCGCGACAGGTTTTGTTGGGTTGTGGGCCTAAATGCCACCCTTACTTACAGTTGATTGAAAAAGTCGAAGATTGGATTTGTTTCAGAGTCCAAGCCCATATTGCAAGAGTCTATAAATAAGGACTTGCTAAACCTAATATAGCAAGCATTTGCAAGGAAATCATGAGTGAAATAAGGGTTTAGGTTTTGAGAGGTGTTCAAGTTCTTGGTGTTTTCTTTGTATGTCACTCATGTATCTTTTGATGCATTGAGTTTGACTGATTGTTACTTAACTATTTGTCAAGTTTTTTTTCTCACTCTTGAAGCGTTTGAGCAAGAGGGTTGAGTATTGTTCTTGATTGGAGATTTTAAGTAAGATCAAGTATTGTTTATTGGAAAATGTAATTTCTATTTGGTTCTTATTGTCACTGGGATTGTGAAAGATTTTGGTACAGTTGTTGGGATTGTAACTATTTTTATCACTGAGGTGATAGTGGGAAGCGATAGGGGGTTCTCATATCTAGGAGATTCCTAGGTAGAAATTGCATAGATGTAGTGATTAGGTGATAAGTTGTAAATTATGACTATTTAGGGTTTGAACTAATACTATTATAGTGGATTTCCTTCCTGGCTTGATAGCCCACAAAGCAGGTGATGTTGCACCCAACTTGGTTAACATTTGATTGTGTTGTTTATCTTTGTGAAATTTATTTTCTACACAATTTGTTTTCTTCCAGCAGGTGATGTTATAACATATGTCCTGGCATTGTGATTTGTGTTGAGACATATGTCTTAACATCAGTATCGTAAGTTCCAGAATTTTAATTGGAATCAGAGTAGGCACCCTATTTTTTTATTGGGTGAGCTCTATGGAAAATATTTTTTCTGATACTATGGATTTTGAGGAAATATTCTCAGACACCATTGTGTTACTTGGGAGTCAATTCAAAAGAATATTATAGAGATTGGAAAGAAAGGAAAGATCAAAAGTCAAGAACATCTCATCTGACATCAGCAATAACCACGAGTTCCAAAATAAAGGAATTTAGTTCCATGAATGTGAAGAATTTAGGCACATGATGAATCTGTTGAGGAAGAATATGCTAAGACTGTAGATTCTAAGGAAGACTTATGAAGTGAAGAGATATCTCATGATGAATTGAGTACCTCTTAAAGAGAGCTATGCAACAAAAGTAAGGAAGTTTATCAAATAGGAGTGAAATATACAATGATCATATCTAAGCTCCAAGCTGAGAATGAATAATACCTTACTGATAACTCTAACTCCAAACTAAAGTGACCTTATTAACATCACAACTTGATAATTTGATTAAGGGTGTTAGGATGTTGAATAATGGATTTGATGTGCTGAATGATATTCTTCAAGAGGTAAGAGGAAGAAGAAGACATAATGGGATTGGTTTTAGCCGTCATGACATCGAGGCATATGACAGGTGTGATGAACTTATTGGAAGATATTAAACCTCACACAGCTAGTTATGTTACTTTTGGAGATGGTGCCAAAGGAGTAATTAAAGGTATTAGAATACTGGCTTGTGAAGGTTATCCTAAGCTTGATAGAGTCTTGTTTGTAGAAGGTCTGACTGCCAATCTGATAAGTATTAGTCAGCTATGTGATCAAGGTTTTAAGGTAAAATTTACTAAATCTAAATGTCTGGTCACTAATAAAGAGAATGAAGTGCTAATGAAAGGAGACAAGTCTAAAGATAATTGTTACATGTGGACACCTCAAGGAATTAATGATACCTCCTCCTGCATGTTGTCCAAGCAAGATAAAGTCAATCTATGGCATCAAAAACATGGTCATTTACATTTGAAGGGTATGAAGAAGATTGTATCTAAAGAAGTTATCAGAGATTCCTAAACTAAAAATTGAAGAAGGAAGAATCTGTGGAGAATGTCATATTGGAAAGCAAACCAAGATGTCATACCAAAGGCTTCAACATCAGACCACTACAAAAGTTCTGGAACTTCTTCATATGGATCTGATGGGACCTACCCAAGTTGAAAGTTTTTGTGGAAAAAGGTATGCTAATGTTGTTGTTGTTGATGAATTTTCAAGATTTTCTTGGGTGAAATTCACTAGAGAAAAATCAAAGGTTTTTGAGGTATTCAAGGAGTTGTGCCAAAAGCTTCAAAGAGAGAAGGAAAGCAAGATTGTCAGGATCATGAGTGATTGTGGTAGGGAGTTTGATAACAATAAGTTTGAATTTTGTGCCTCTGAAAGTATTAGTCATGAATTCTCCTCTCATATTACTCCCCAACAAAATGGATTTGTGGAAAGAAAGAATGGAACTCTACAAGAATCCCTAAGAGTCACTCTTCATGCAAAGAAGTTACCATATCATTTTTAGGCAGAAGCTATGAATACTGCTTATTATATCCATAATAGAGTTACCTTAAGCACTGGAACAACAAATACTCTATATGAGTTATAGAAAGGAAGGAAACCTACTATCAAATACTTCCATGTTTTTAGATGTAAGTGTTACTTCTTAAATGGATCCAAAGAGTGATGAAGGGATATTTCTTGGTTACTCTACAAATAGCAAAGCCTGTAGATTTTTTAACACTAGAACTCAGGTCATGATGGAGTCTATAAATGTTGTGGTTGATGACTCAAGCACAGACAATGATCATAATGTCAAAGACAATGTTGGAACATCATTCCAAATGGATGATGAGCTAGAGAATGTGGAAGAAGATGACACCAATGCCGAAATAACTGATGTTGAACTTGAGGACATTTAAGTCATAATAGCCCTTCAATCGGAACTCAGAAAGATCATCATAAAGAACTCATTATCGGAAATCCTAATTAAGGGATTACAACTAGATCAAGGGAAATTATTTCTAACTCTTGCTTTATTTATAAGATTGAACCCAATAATGTAAAGGAAGCCTTAATTGGTGAATTCTGAATCAATGCCATGCAAGAAGAACTTAGTCAGTTTAAGAGGAATAAAGTTTGGGACCTAGTTCCTAGGCCTAATGGAACTAATGTTATTGGTACAAGGTGGGTATTCAAAAACAAAACTGATGACAGTGGAGTTGCCACCAGAAATAAGGCAAAACTTGCGGCACAAGGCTACACTTAGGTTGAAGGAGTAGATTTTGATGATACCTTTGCTCCTGTTTCTAGATTTGAATCAATTAGACTTCTATTAGGAGTGGCTTGTTTACTAAAGTTTAAACTGTTTCAAATGGGTGTGAAAAGTTCATTTCTAAATGAGTACTTTTATGAAGAGGTTTATGAAGATTAATCAAAGAGATTCATGGATCCTACTTATCCAGACCATATGTTTAAACTAAAGAAAGCTCTTTACAATTTGAAGCAAGCTCTTAGAGCTTGGTATGAGAGGTTGAGAAAATTTCTTGTCAACAATGGCTACAGGAAAGGAGGAATAGACAAGATCTAGTTTGTCAAGGAGAAGGATGGAAAACTCATGATTGCTCAAATCTATGTTGATAATATTGTGTTTGGAGGGATGTCAGACCAGATGGTGGAACACTTTGTCAAACAAATGCAATCAGAATTTGAGATGAGTCTTGTTGGTGAATTGACATATTTTCTTGGACTTCAAGTGAAACAGATGGATGATTCCATCTTCATCTCTCAAAGTTAGTAAGCCAAGAACATAATGAAGAAGTTTGGTATGGAAAATGCAAGTCACAAGAGGACACATGCTTCTACTCATTTAAAATTATCAAAGGATGAAGAGGGTGTTACTGCTGATCAAAGCTTATACAAAAGTATGATTGGGAGTTTGCTATATCTTACAACTAGCAGACCTGATATCATATTTGTTGTGGGTGTGTGTATAAGATATCAAGCTGAGGCAAAAACAAGTCACATCAATCAAGTGAAAAGGATTTTTAAGTACATTAATGAAACTAGCAACTATGGTATATGTTATACTCTCATGGTTCAGGTTCCATGCTGATAGGTTATTGTGATGCATATTGGGCTGGTAGTGTTGATGATAGAAAGAGCAGTTCTAGTGGGTGTTTCTTCTTAGGAAATAATCTGATTTCCTGGTTTAGTAAGAAACATAACTGTGTTTCTTTGTCTACTGCTGAAGCTGAGTATATTGCCGCTGGAAGTAGATGTTCACAACTAATGTGGGTGAAACAAATGTTGAAGGAATACACTGTCAAACAAGATGTCATGACATTATATTGTGACTGTAATACGGTGAACTGACTTTATTGAAATGTTGCGGATAGCAAGAGTCGCCACCGACTTTTATTTTATCCAATTGGGAAAGGCTAAAAGAACAGGAAAGACCTTTTTGAAAGATTTTGAGTTCGGGGGGTAAGTTATGCAAAGGGAAGGTGTAAAGCACCCTTTGCATCCATGGTTATCCATGGGCTCTTAATTGCTTAGCTCACTTTGTTTTCAAAATGTTTGAATTGTTTGAAAAGTTTGAAGTTTCATGTGTGAATAGAAAAACTTCGTTTAAGGACTTTAGCTTGTAAATAAGCGTAGCCTTGTTTTGAAAGTATTTGAAAAGAGAGGTGTGAAAAGGAGTTTGAATTTGAATTTTGAACCGAGCAAGCAATTAATAGCAACTTCCCTAAGTTTAAAAAAAAACGTTATTTTAGCTTTTCAGGCGAAAGGATCTATCCATACCATAAGAGGGCACCATAAAGAGGGCAGGTAGTCTAAGGGAAGGATATAATAGTCTTTTAAGGCATCATGCGAGGATACCTTAGCAATAGGGACAATCAACTCTTTATAAGGCAACCTCGAGGGAGTTTCAATAACTTTGAAGGCAACAAGCAACATTGCTTTAGGTATCCTCGGAATCGGGGGACTTGACTATTTTGTATACTTATAGGCAACAAGCAACAATTAATAGGCAACAGGCAACAAGAAGGGACACCTTTAGGGTGTGGGTGCAACAATCACGTGATTAATATTCAGATAATTTTATCTTATAATTAGTGATCTAATTTATTTTCAAGGCTTGCACTCCCTAGGATTACTAACCACGCAGTTTGTAAAATGGCAGAAATTAAAGGCAGGAATTAAAGCCTACGCTATTACAATAAACACCTGCGGGGATGGGGGAAATTTAAAAGCAGAAAATAAGACGGATCAATAATTAGTAATTAGTATAAACATCCTTGAGTGCCTTGATCTTCCTCGAACCTTGATTGACTCTGAGAATTAAACAGAAAAGGGATGAGTGTAGGAGAGATTCATTGAATATTTGAAATAACCCCATTTTAGGCAAAGACAGAATAAAAATTAAAATAAGATTTAAACCAAAAAGAATTAGAAACTTAGCTTTTTTTAATTTGGCATGACGCGTAATCGGAGAATCTTGATTAATCCTGAAAATTTGAACAAAGAAAGAAAAAGGTTAGTGCATTGACCGATCTAAACCCTAACTGATTACAAATCCTGAAAATTTACAAACCCAAAAAGGTTTGTTAAGAAAACTTATTGTGACCTACAAGGTTTGTAAGGCTAAAAGATGCATTAGTGGACAACACCTACCAATAGCAGTGATCATGATAAAATCAGGGTTTTAAGGCGTAGGGTTTAATTAGCCTAAAAAAAATAATTATTTTTAATATTATATAAAAAATCGAGTTTTCGATTAAAAATAAATACATATAAAAGTATTATAAAAACTAAATTATTATATAAATAAAGATAAGTGAACACAAAAAGAATTATAATAGTTATATAATAATAATAATAATAATAATAATAATAATAATAATAATAATAATAATAATAATAATAATAATAATAATAATAATAAAAAAGAAAAGAAAAATTAGGTTTAGAAAACTTAGTTGGCTGGGGCGCTGATCTGGTGTGATGCTCCATTGAGGGTGCATGGTAGTCCTTCGTCTTCATAAGCGTTAGATCTGGCTTTGCTGAAGATCTGATGGTGACGATTGAAGGTGCATCATGGTCTCACATATGAGCGTGGCATTGAATCTGTAACAAAGAAAATTCAAAGAAAAATTAATAGCACGCCTGGGTTCGAAACCAGGACTTTTCACTGAATAGTAGTCTCTTATTTACCAACTGCGCTAGGACTTTTTCTTGTTAGCCAATTAACTTGAACAAAATAAATATTAAACAATGAAGTAATGGCATAAGTCAAAAAAGAACGCGCATGGGCCCCACTTCCCCTGAACGGACGAATCAGAAAAGGGAGAGAGTTATTGGACTCTTTGACCGTCCAGTAGAATGAAGAGAGAGTTTGGAAAGTCTGACTGGCCATTAACATTAATCCACGCGTGCAGCCTTTAGTCAATGGTACTGTTCATCTTCTTCTCAAATTCACCGTGAGAATTTGCTACGAAAATGCTTGGACTTAGCTACGAATTTTCTCATAGCTATACCTGCGAATATTACAAACTCAAGACAACGCGTTAGATCAGAAACATGAACACCCAGATTCACTAACTAAGGCGTTACGAACTCATTGGTGGTACGGGTTGGGTCGGAGATGGAGCGTATCGTAGCACACGAAGAACGAGTTCTTCCTTGCCCTAACAATGGTGTAGCTTGTTCCCGGCTTCAAAGCTTCATACCAGTGGTTCTGATAGCTTCTAAATATCATCATGAACTCAAATATATGGTTAACTTACATTGAAACACGATAAAACATGATTTACAAAAATTCAAGAACAAGAACAAATGTGAACAATATGATGTACGTATCCATGCATGATCAGAGATTAGTAATGATGAATTCTCACCCTATATTACCTCAGAAGGGATGTAGGATGATTGTTTGATCTTGGGAGTGGCTGGAAGGATAAGAACTCGTATGCCCTAGATGTGAAAATTTTGGAATTTGCTTAACCCTAGTTCTTTGCTCTCAAATCCTATTTTTTCCGTCCCCCCTACTTGTAGGATGTTTAGGTATATATAATGCTTGGAATTTAGGTCAAAGGGAGCCCAAGATTAGATGAGAAAATATTTGATTAAAAATCATGCAAATCATGCTATTTTAGTTCCAATCATATCTCCTTCTCTCTCCACGAAATTCTCTTGCTTTTATCTCAAAATATTCCTCAATATTTGATAGAAATTAAATCTCAATCAAATCTTTGATTATTTTTATTATTTTATTGCATTTAATTTGAATTTAAGTGATTAAATTCGAATAAAAATAAATAAAAATAATAAAAAATGAATATGAGGACCAATGGGTCGTGGGTGACCTTAAGATAGAGATTAGATGAAAAGAAAATAGGCCCATTTGGAAATATTTGGAGTTTTGGACCCTTTCTCTTTATACATGCCCTTGAAAATAGGTGAACTTGTACACCTTGCCATTTCCTCATACTTCAACATTTTTCCAAGTTCTTGAACTTTTTGGAAACCTTGAGGAGTCCTATAACCAACGTTTTTGGTCTCATGTCAAAATAATTTTCCATTCTCTTTGTATGCTCTTTTGAAAAAAAATGACTTTCGGTTGACTTTTGAAAAGGACCTATAATGTTTTGATCCATATCTCCCAAATGAAGCATTTTTAGACTTGGCACGTGAGAGACAAAATTGTAGAGAATTCAATTTCCTTCAAATTGAGCTTTGGATGGAAAATTTCTGATGTTCCATGTGAAAGTTATGGCTGGTCAAAGTTCAGTTGACTTTCTCCTATGAAAACCCTAATTTAGAAACTTTAGGTTTTGTTGATTTCTGAACTTTTCTTGATGAATCATGATCAATACTTGATCAAATGATGAATGATAATTCATAATGAGGATGTTGACCAAAAATCAGAAGTTTTGACTGTGGTTTGACCATAATTTGACTTTTAGGTCAACCAGTCGATTATCGATCGTTTGGGCCATTGAATGAGCAATCTGTCGAATCAGGACTTGAAACTTGGCATAGAGATTCTTTGAATCGTATGAGAGGCCCTGGAGTCTAATGGAGGTATCAGAACCTGACTTTCCTTTAAGAAAGGCAAAACCCTAGTTGGAGGGCTGTTGTTTAGGATAGTGTATACTCAGTCAAGCATTGAGACTTTGATATTCAAGTGAACTTGAGTATGAAAATTTGGCGGGCAAATTTTTGGGTATGACAGCTGCCCCTGTTCAATTTTCTTATATCTGAAGATGTAGACTGGCATGTGTGCCTGTCGGAATCTGAAGGTAGAAGAGGATTGAACACTAGAATACCCAGGAAATTTGCCCTTGCTGAGATAGGGACTTTTTGTAGGAGGTGGGCTTAAAGATGCCATCCAGGTTAATATACTTGATATTCAGAATACGTCGTACGTTAGATTTAGAGGATAGGTCGTGCATTAGACTATATTTAATTTGCATCCGTAGATGTCTGGAAGGCCGTGCGTTGAGCTGGAGGATGAGTCGAGCATTAGACTGAATCCAATTTGCATCCGTAGATGTCTGGAAAACCGTGCGTTAGTTTGAAGGATAAGTCGAGCATTAGACTAAATCCAATTTTTTGAGAAGTATTGAGAAGTAGTTGTTGGAGATTGATCGTGTCAGCATTGTTCATGATGAGAGAAACGGGTCATACATTAGACCATATGTGATAGAGGACGTCGGAGCGAATAAACCATATATATGGAAGGATGTCAGAACGAGTCATTCATTAGACCATATCTGATGAGGAACGTCAGAACGAGTCATTCATTAGACCATATCTGATGAGGAATACCAGAACGAGTCATACATTAGACCATATCTGTCGGAGGGTGTCAAAACGAGTCATACATTGGACCATATCTGAGGAAGGATATCAGAACGAGTTATTCACTAAACCATATCTGAAGGAGAATACCAGAACGAGTCATATATTAAACCATATTTGATGACGGATATCAGAACGAGTTATTCATTAAACTATATCTGGAGGAAAATTCCAGAACGAGTCATACATTAGACCATATCTGACTGGGAATACCGGAACGGGTCATACATTAGACCATATCTGATAGAGAATACCGGAACGGGTCATTCATTAGACCATATCTGATAGAGAATACCGGAACAGGTCATACATTAGACCATATCTGATAGAGAATGCTTGTTCGTTAGAGTTGATAAGTTATTTGATGAAGTTTTGGAATGTAAAAAGGCTTGTCAGAATGAATCTTCAGCTCGATTATATCTGAGAGGAATACTTGTCGAGGCGGAACCTGAAAACAAAGTTAGAAATATGCAATGTCATGTTGCATGTATTATATGACGAGCCTCTCAAAATAAATGAGAAACACGTATGTTTATCATGTAGTAATGTATGCAATGTATGAATATGTATGTGATGTATATGATGTATGACTGATGTTGTTCTGAGAAAATAAATCTTTGTATCATTGTGACTTGGATATTTGATCTTGTTTTGAAGATGCTTAACTGGGGATTTATGATTTTGCTTGGGGATGACCAGTAACTTGATGTACCCTGATTGGGGATAAAAGATATTAATAAACCATGTTGGAGAAGAGCAACGTGTTGAAGAACCGGTAGTGTTGAAGATGTAAACTGTGTTGAGGGAGCCATGTCTTTGTCGGGACGAGAGCATTTGAATATATCTTCTTAATGATTACTCTGTGGGGATATGACCTTGTGAACCCGGCTCTGTGGGGAGACATGGGTGTCTTGAAAGTTGCCCTCAGTGTTATAGTAACTACCATTCATGGATTTGATTAGGACATACCACTAAATATTGATCCAGGTGTCAAACTGGACTTGCATAGATTTGCCCCTGCTAGTAGGAACTTTGGAAAGATTCGCCTCGCGAGGACTTTATGAGAGGCGTACTCTGGGCGACATGCCCCTAGTAATCGTAAACTCAGGATGAAGCCCCTGATTGTTTTGGCGCCCTTGAGAGATTCTTCGAATCTTGACTTGATTGCCCCAGATTGATTTGGGCCAAGCGTGCCATGCCCCTTGTATACGTAGGAGACATTGCTTCTCGGAGTAATCTTGTCTGTCGGGATAACTTCCAGTCATTAGTTGTACCCTGCTCAAGTTCTTTCTAATGCTAACATTTGAAATTATGTAGCAGAATATGTTTAATAATGAATTCATGAGATGCAATGCATACGTTTGTCTTGAGTTTTTTTGAAAAAACATTAAAGCAAGAGATGTAAAATAATGATATTTGTAAAAGCATGCTATTTTTGTAGAAGCGAAATATCGACTCAGCATTTTAGTAAACCTTAAGGAGTCGGGATACCTTTTTGGTGACAGTATACTTTTGAACTAACCATGCTTCAATTAGGACTTTCAAGGGTTGTAACGTGGCTTGGTTCACGGTTTAAGAAACAAAGGATAATGGCTCAAAATTTATTTATACCCATCCCCATCTTCGTGATGATCTTCAGTCCTAAGCTCGGTTAATTCAACTTATGCATTCAGGTTCCAAGAGACTTTTGGATTTGCACCTTTGATAATAATGATAGTTCACGAGCAAAGATAACTTTTGAGATGGCAGTCACTTCTTCCTTTTGGTAGTCACAACATTGTGTTGTTCATGAATCTATTGACTTCTCTTTTTCATCTTTTTGATATCCCTAACTTTTGCCTGAACTGTCTATTTTGAGTTTACAGTCAGCGGGATGCCTTGATTTTTGCCTAAGTCATCTTTTTGATTTTTGACTTAGCAGGCTCTTCTTTGTATATATGTTTTTTCATTTCATTCATTTTTTTGAAAGATATTGACTGCCTTGCTTAATGATTGATGAACCATCATTGGCTTTTGATTGACATCTCCAACACTTCTTTGATGTGTGTGGATGAACGCTTGTGATTGAAACCTTTGTTGAAAGGTGTACTGAATGATTCTCTTAAAATAGAATGCACAGCCAAATTAACTGAGAACTACCATGCCCCAGGTTATGATTAAGGGTTCAATTTGCATATGAAAAAAAACTTCTACACCTTAGGCTCAAAGGGGTTGACGAGGGATTAGCATCCTTATATCTCCACTGTTTAGGAATTGAAACAATGCCTGTACATCATCAGCATAGTCCGTTCAAAGGCATACTGTATGAGGTTGCGGTATCGTTTTCGTCATCCTCCCTCAAAAGGCTTACAGCTTTGCAGGAGTTGAATATCACAAAACATATGCAAAGTAAAGACGCGATTTAAAATGAGTGACAGCGAAATAATTTATTCAAAACAAACATATGCAATGCACTGATGATGATTATTAAAACAGATAATGTCTATCATAAGTCAAGTGTTTAAACAAACAGGATAGAAATTGCACATGAAAGTAGATCTAATGATCCAAAAGTTCGCCCGTCTAGATGTCAATCAGTCTTGTCATGACTAGGTATAGGAGGGGTGATCACCACAGTAGTTTCGGGAGGGTTAAATTTGATTTCCCCGTTATCGATTAGATCTTGAATCTTATTCCTCATTGTCCAGCAATTATTTGTGTAATGTCCAGGAATAATGGAGTGGTTCGTGCACCTCGCATTGAGTTTATAACCAGGAGTGGAGGTGTTAGAATTCTCAGGAGCATCCCTCAGAGTAATATTTGAGCCGACGACATATTGATTTTGGTGAATTGACACTTAGGTGCATCTGGCTTGCGTCGTTGTTGTAGAACTGGTGTAGAGATTCAGAGTATCCGGGGTTCGAGCTTTCGGAATGTGTATCTGATAAGAATGTTTCAGAATGTCCGGGGTTCGAGCTTCCGAAATGTATATCTGATTGGAATGTTTAAGAAGTCTGGGGATCAAGCTTCCAGCATGTTCATCTGATTAGAACTTTCAGAATGTCCGGGGTTCGAGCTTCCGGAATGTATATCTGATTGGAATGTTTCAGAAGTCTGGGGGTCAAGCTTCCAGAATGTTCATCTGATTGGAACTTTCAGAATGTCCGGGGTTTGAGCTTCCGGAATGTATATCTGATTGGAATGTTTCAGAAGTCTGGGGGTCAAGCTTCCAGAATGTTCATCTGATTGGAACTTTCAGAATGCCCGGGGTTCGAGCTTCCGGAATGTATATCTGATTGGAATGTTTCAGAAGTCTGGGGAAACATTCCATATCTGAAACATTCCAATCAGATATACATTCCGGAAGCTCGAACCCCGGACATTCTGAAAGTTCTAATCAGATGAACATGCTGGAAGCTTGATCCCCAGACTTCTTAAACATTCCAATCAGATATACATTTCGGAAGCTTGAACCCCGGACATTCTGAAACATTCTTATCAGATACACATTCCGAAAGCTCGAACCCCGGATACTCTGAATCTCTACACCAGTTCTACAACAACGACGCAAGCCAGATGCACCTAAGTGTCAATTCACCAAAATCAATATGTCGTCGGCTCAAATATTACTCTGAGGGATGCTCCTGAGAATTCTAACACCTCCACTCCTGGTTATAAACTCAATGCGAGGTGCACGAACCACTCCATTATTCCTGGACATTACACAAATAATTGCTGGACAATGAGGAATAAGATTCAAGATCTAATCGATAACGGGGAAATCAAATTTAACCCTCCCGAAACTACTGTGGTGATCACCCCTCCTATACCTAGTCATGACAAGACTGATTGACATCTAGACGGGCGAACTTTTGGATCATTAGATCTACTTTCATGTGCAATTTCTATCCTGTTTGTTTAAACACTTGACTTATGATAGACATTATCTGTTTTAATAATCATCATCAGTGCATTGCATATGTTTGTTTTGAATAAATTATTTCGCTGTCACTCATTTTAAATCGCCCGAGTCATGAGGGCATGAACTCAAGTTTCCCCTGCAAGTCCTGGAGAAACTTTTTCCTTCAAGACAACGATCCATGTAGAGAGATTTCCCCAAGCAAGTCAATAAATGATAGTCTCCCTCAAAGAGATAGTTTGTTCACTTTTGGAATTCCTCAGCCAAGAATCTCCTGCAGAGCGACATTCGACAGTCTTCTTCAGGTAAGATAGTCTGCTTCACATTCCGGAACTCCCTACAGGTCTGGTATTTCCCCAGCAAGGTCGAGAGATGCCACCTTCTTTTTCGTCAAAGAAAATAATTCAGAATCTCCCAGCAGATCGACAAATGATTCCCTAGCGGAGTCAGCAAATGATAGTCTTCATCCAAAAGATAGTTCAGATTCCCCAACAAAGTCAGCAAATGGCAGTCTCTTTCAGCAGAAGACAGTTTGCTCACTTTCTATCACAACAAAGTCAGCAAATGGCAGTCTCTTTCAGCAGAAGACAGTTTGCTCACTTTCTTTCATGACAAGGTCGACAAATGGCAGCCTTTCCCCAAGGAAAGACAGTTTGTCTGTTAAATACTCAAGAGATCGACAAATGGTAGTTTCTTCAAACAGTTTGTCTGTTTCAGGGATGTTTAGTTCCCCACAGAGTCAATAAATGGTAGTTTTCCCCTTAGGAAAAAAATTTGTTGATTCCCCAGGCACCAGTCGACGAATGGCAGTTTTCACCCCGAAAACAGTTCGTCCGCCTTCCAACAAAGTCATTAGCCCCTCAAAAGATCATGGGCCCATATGACAATCTTTCAAAGACGTCAAGTCAAAAGGGAAGATGGTGAAGTTTCTTTACAGCCGTCAAATGGCATCTTATCTCCAAGCACTGATAAGAAGTTTGATGAGGAAACAAACCTTTGAAGTTTCTTTACAGCCGTCAAATGGCATCTTATCTCCAAGCACTGATAAGAAGTTTGATGAGGAAACAAACCTTTGAAGTTTCTTTACAGCCGTCAAATGGCATCTTATCTCCAAGCACTGATAAGAAGTTTGATGAGGAAACAAACCTTTGAAGTTTCTTTACAGCCGTCAAATGGCATCTTATCTCCAAGCACTGATAAGAAGTTTGATGAGGAAACAAACCTTTGAAGTTTCTTTACAGCCGTCAAATGGCATCTTATCTCCAAGCACTGATAAGAAGTTTGATGAGGAAACAAACCTTTGAAGTTTCTTTACAGCCGTCAAATGGCATCTTATCTCCAAGCGCTGATAAGAAGTTTGATGAGGAAACAAACCTTTGAAGTTTCTCTACAGCCGTCAAATGGCATCTTATCTCCAAGCGCTGATAAGAAGTTTGATGAGGAAACAAACCTTTGAAGTTTCTCTACAGCCGTCAAATGACATCTTATCTCCAAGCACTGATAAGAAGTTTGATGAGGAAACAAACCTTTGAAGTTTCTTTACAGCCGTCAAATGGCATCTTATCTCCAAGCGCTGATAAGAAGTTTGACGAGGAAACAAACCTTTGAAGTTTCTTTACTACCATCAAATGGCGTCTCGTCTCCAAGTGCTGATGAGAAGTTTGATGAGGAAACAAACCTTTGGAGATTTTCTCTTTATCTGAGATATTGTCCAAACGCAACCGAGACCAGTTTCGAGATATGGACATCCGAAACGAGGAAAGGTTGTTTACCTTTTTCTAAGTATCAGCACTTAGTTAAAGAAGATGGATTGCGCATCCTACACTGCCATCCATTCGCCAGAATCCACATCGAGTATTTCTGCAGGAGTTTGTCTCCTCATTCCCCGCCAAGTGCGACAACGGGATCAAATCATGCAAAGATTTTATCAATTACAACATCTCAGGAGCGCCCAAAATTCGGGCATTCTTTGATATTTAAGTCTCTTTTACGCAGGAGAGATCGAGATCTCAATCTCTCTCCCTCCAGATAAAAGAAACTTAAATAGGGGCATCTGTCATACCCTAATTTTTGACCCCCCTGAGATGACATATCTTCAGGATTTTTCATCAGGTCAAGACAAGTACCCAGAGCAGTCATTTCTCCATCTGGTACCTAATCAAGGATGCTCAAAGACAAGAAAGCTCAGGCAAAGGATCAATCAATACAAAGACTAGTCTCTAATACAATCATGGGGCTCAAAAACTTCACTTTTCTCATCTATGATTGATTAGACATCCTGTGGTATGAGTACAGGTTTACTCAGGTCACCAGACTAGGGTTTTGAGCCTATCAAGGACTAAAATCAGGGATCACATTTGGGAAACCCAAAAAAACCTCAGAGGGTCATTCAAAGACATCAATCATCTTCAAATAACTCATATTACAAGGTCTACTGGACATCACACTTCAATTCAAAGTCTACAGTCATTACTTTCACATGGTCGACAAATTAGGGTTTTGACCTAATTCACCAAGATAGTTGACTTCTGATCAGGGCATGAATCCAAAACTCAAGACATGATTCAAGAGTCTCTACTACCTCAATATAATCCATTTACATCATTCATTTGAGGAAAAGATCTTGTTTCTACACAAAAGCCCAAAAATTCACTTTGTCAGGAAAAAGTCAACTGTGAAGGATCATCATTGACTTTTAAGGTTTTTGGTCAAAAAATGACTTTCAAAGATCAATATCATCAATATATGGATGTCAAAGTCATTTGACCAAAGAAATTCAAAGAAATTCATCAAGGAGCGAAAAGTCGGGAATTAGGGTTTTTGAAGGCATGGTGAGATCTCAAAATTTCACCTACACAACTCAAAAAACTTCCAACATGAAAGTTGTAGATCTTGCAAAATAAAACAACATCTTACAAAGGAACTTTTTTCAAAAGATCAATCATTTATGAAGTTTTTGAAATTTTGAAGTTTAGGTCATAAACACTTAGAAATTTTTCTAAGTGTTTTAACCTAGTTTTCATCCAACTTTGGGCTCATTTTTCACAAATTTCCCAAAGGATTCTGAAGAAACTCCAAACTAATGATTTGAAGTAGATGTTTAGGGCTTTCCAAATTGTGTTCAACCTTCTCCAAATTCAATTTGAGCTAAGAGTTATGCTTGTTCAAAGTTGGCCTCATGAAGTGAAATTATAGGTCATGCATCATTTTGGAACTTTGCAATTTTGTGCATTTTGCTTCACTAAGTGATGCTACACGACCTCTAATGCATCTGAAACCATACCATACATCAATTTCCATCATTGCATAAGGATTAGAGAAGATTCCCAAAAACAAAGGCATGTGATTATGTAATGATTGCATTTTTGAATTTATGGCAAATTGGTGATTCATCAAAGGAATCTTCTCCCAACCAATTGGAGCTCATTTCTGCAGCCATTTGGTCCCCTAAGATCAAGCAAAACCGATGGCTAGGGAGTGGTATCAAAGAGCTCATCATTGCACTTGGAATATTCTTTGAATTCCTTCATGGCTAAGAAAGCAAATCAACTTCACTAAGGAAGCTCACTCCTCTGCAGCTATACTGATCCATTTGCCTATAAATACAGATGCATTCCTCATTCAAAAACACACCAAAGCAACCATATTCCTTGCTTTCTCTTTCTCTCCTCTTGTTCATTGTTTTTCAAAGTTTCTTTGGCAAGAAGAATCGATTTCTTCAAACCAAAGCTTATCTTTGGGAAGTGAGCATTCTAACATCTCAAGGGAGGTCATTTGAGGTGATCCAAGCACCTGGATCACTTCTGTAGGTGGAGGAACACCATTGTTGCTCTCACTTTGGAGCATTTGCAGTTGGAGGTCCATGGAGTGATTCAGAAGGTTTCAAGGCAAGCCAATCATCCAGACACACTCCTCAGGTCATAGTGAAGCTAACCAGATGGATGCAGCTCATCTGTAACTCAGGATTCAACAACCTCCATGTCCACTTGAAGCTCAAATCGAGGGAGGTCCATAGAACAATTCAGAAGGATTCAGGCTACAATAAGCATCCAGTTAGCATCATTGAGTCTCAGGGAAGCTATTGAGATCATTCATTCAAGCCCAGGTGCTCTCAATCATCCTCACGACCTCCATTTTCAGAGGTAAGTTTCTGAACTTCACCTCTCTAATTTAAGTACTCTTTGTGAAATAGCTCGATTCTATCTTGCTCAGCATCATCAGAGGATTGAAAACCCTCTATCATCATCCATTTATCTTTCAGTATAGTCATTTAATTTGATTTTGAAATTTTAGGGTTCTTCACGATTTCTGGTAAATTAGTTAGATGTAGTTAATGATAGTTCATGTTAGTTACATATTTAGAATCGTGAGTGAAATTAGAGCAAGTTTCGTGTTCACATCATGGCAAATGATTGAGAAATGAGTGAGTTCAGAAATTCAAATTCATGGAGCTTGAGGTTGAAGACGAAGATGGTGGTGGCGCGCAAATTTGAATTCTCAGGGGAGAGTTTATTTTATTTTGAGTGGTATGCGTTTTATTAATGACTAAACAACTTGCCCTAGTGGCCACACATGCGCCCTTAGTATCATCATGCCACAAGTCTGGGGTTCGAATCCCCCTCGCCCCAGACTTTTTGATTCTTTTATTTTTTAAGGATTTACAACTTGTTTTGAAACATGACCAAATGGAGGCAAGTCACTAACACTGAGCGCGCGTTGGCTCAGTGGTGTTGTTTTGGACTGGTGACCTCAAGGGCGTGGGTTCAAACCCTCCAAGGGCCAAAACTTATTTTTTTAACACTAATTTCTTTCATTTCTCTTCACAACTTCACATATTTATTTAACCTATCAAAATAAATCATTTTCACTTCATTTTTCATACACCTATTATTTAATATACCTATTTTGTGAATAGTCAAAAAAATCATAAAAATATTATGTATTTCTTGAATTTTAATTAGGTTTAAAATAGTATGTTTTTAAGTGTTTTCTTAAATACTTTAAATATATATATTCACTTTGATTTAACCTAATCATTTTATAAATAATTTTATGATAAAACCCTAATTGTTTAGGTCTTAATTAAGTAAAAATCTTTATTTTTACTTTAATTAAGTTGACTTTTGTCAAATCTCAAAACTGTTTTCAATCTCTGATAAAATCAAATGATTAAGGTTTTCAAACAACAAAACCTTGTATCATTCCAAGTTATTTTTTCAAATTGTTTTTTACACCAGTACTGTAAAGTACTGGGCCTCTAATAGAGTGTAAGTCCCAAAAACCTTCTCTTCTTAGCTTGTTTTCAAAACTGTATTTTCAAAATCTTCTTTCTGTTTTCAAAACATTCTTCTGGTATTTGAAGGGCATTATTCCCGGTGAAACTCTTCAGATACCTATGTGACCTTTGTCCATCTTCACTTCTTCTGTTTTCAAAAACCATTAACTGTTTATCATAAATATTCAACTGTCATCAACAAAACAACAAAAATTACTGTTGAGGCTCTGTACATACTTCTTCAATGGCCTCCACTCCATCCAGGTTAGGCTTTACAAGCTTTCAATTTACAGTCTTTATTTAAATTACTGTCAAATATAAACTGTGCATATATTAGTTTAGAACTGCGTTTGAGTATAAACCTTAGGACAGTTAAACTATATATATATTATAGGAATATGGCCTAGGATTGAGAATGTCTTCCCGGTGAAGGCTCTTTCCTAATTAGAGATCTGTAGTTCAAACCCCCAAGATGAATTATTCCCGGTGAAACATCTTGGCAAAAACCTTAGAATCCAAAAATAATAGGACACATCCACCCAAAGAGGAATTATTCCCGGTGAAACCTCTTACCCATTTGCTTAGAGCCAAAATAAGTTCAAAACTACATAAGCTTTCTCTTGTGCTATAACAAGGACCCTCGATTAGCCTCCTCTTGGGCTTTGTACAAGGACCCACAGGCTTCTTAAAAGCATTTCCAGCTTCCTCTTGAGCTTGTATACAAGGACCCATCAGGTTTCTTATAAACATAGGAACAGGTCTTTAGTCACCTTTTAGCCTACCCTGGTGAGTTTCTTCCAATTTAAACCAGACTTTAAACAAGCTAAGTTTGTCTCAATTTTGCATTGAGTACACTTTTTGGAATGAGAGACATGGACAGTCTCTGTCACCCTTATCTTCATCAATCCTCCTTAGTAGAGTCTAGGATCCATGTTTGGTCATCCTCAGCATTGAGTCAGCCTTCATCTTGGGCTTTAAACAAGAAGTCTCACTAGATAATCTTTCTGCCAATCCTTTCATCCTTTAAATAATTAATGGAGTGCTACCCAAATCATTCACTTCAACAAAACCCCTGGAAAGGGTTAGCCTCCAAAGTCAATTAATAAAAAGTCAAAAGAATAAAGATTCATTTCTCTTAGGAGATAATTTCCCCAAAAGAGTCAAAACCCCTGGAAAGGGTCAGCCTCCAAAAAACATGATAAAGTCAGTCTTTTAAACAGACAAATTCACCAGCTGAGTCAAAATCCCTGGAAAGGGTTAGCTTCCAAAGAAAAATAGTCTTTTAATAAATAAAACCTCCTCAGTAGAGTCAAAACCAACAAAAACAGTTAGCCTCAACCTTGGGCTTCATACAAGGCACCCAAACAATAAAACTCCCCTGTTAAGAGTCAGCCTCAACCTTGGGCATTGTACAAGGCAGATAATAGAGTCTCCCCAGTAAGTTCTTCATCATTCAGTAGCCACAACCTTGGGCTTTGTACAAGGCAGATAAACCATATTTTCATGTGTCAAAGATTCCTAACACTTAGGATCTTTCCCCATAGAGTCATCCATACTTAATTCATTTAAGAGTCTGCCACAACCTTGGGCTTTGTACAAGGCAGAAAATAATGTTTTCCCTAGCAACAGTCAGCCACAACCTTGGGCTTTGTACAAGGCACACAAAATAGAGTCATTCATAGTCTTAAAAAATTCAATTATCCTCAACAGTTAGCCACAACCTTGGGCTTTGTACAAGGCACATAAATAGAGTCTCCCTAAGTAGAGTCAGCCTCAATTCTGGGCTTTGTACAGAACACAAAAATACCCTGTAATTAATCCTCAGTGGAGTCATCTCCCAGAGTCAATAATAATTAATTAATCAATCAAAAAGCCTCAAGCTTGGGCCTCATACAAGCCAGCTAAAGTCAAATCTTTTATACAGTAGATAGACATAGCTTATCTCTATAGAGAGATATTTTTACTACTCTACCACATTCAAACAAACAAACATTTCAATTTCAATTTCAATCAAAGTCTCCCATTTAGGACTCTGAAAGACATGCTCTGGCACATCCCCAGACTTGTACACTTTCCCTAATTTGGACGAGCAACTTTCTTTCATCTTAGAGGCACGATGGCTGTCATACTTGATCAACCAAGTAGACTCCCCTCTTGAATGAAATGAATCCAGTTATTCTGTCACTCCTTTAAATGTTTGTGGTAGAATAGTACTAATACCTCTCTGTAGAGATAATTTCATGTCTCTTTACTGTAAACAGAGATTTAATTCCAAGCTTCAACCTTGAGCTTTAAGCAAGGCACCAAAAACAATTAATTTCCCTAGTTAGTTCCCCGAACTACATTAAGCTCTGACTTCCACTAGGGATATGTAGGCATGAGGTTCACAAGGAATCTCAGCGAGCTAATAAAATACCAAAAATAGTCAGTTTGTCTGTCTGTCTGTCTTTCTTTAATCAATTCAATTCCTTCTCCTAACACAAAGGAGAAACTTTCCCAATCATTAGCAGCAAACACAATCACAAATGACACAGAGAAGGTTCCTGTAGAGTACTACAGATATGTAGGGTGTTTAAACACTTCCCTATGTATAACCGACCTCCCGGACTCCAGAATTTCTAGTCTAGGTGTAAATCCCCACACTTAGCAAACTCCTAGGGTTTAGTTGAGATCTTTTTTCCCCTTTCCTACTCGTAGGACAAATAAGAAAGTTCGTGTGATATCGTAGGAAGAACTGAAATAAAATTCATCCCACCACGGGCGCATTCTCCTTCCAAATTTCGCGTGAAGGGTCTAGCGTGCCGTCCTCCCAAGTGAAACGGGGAGGTAAAGAAAACGACACCACAACGCGGTAGCCAAATGTCTCCTCGATCATATTCAAGGGCCATCAGGACACACCAAAGCGTCGCACTAACGGTGGCCACCAGTTCAACCATAACGATACATGTCGTACAACCTCCCTGGTCTAATGTCACATACCTAAGGTACACCAGATCCGGGTGTAGGATCTTTCACACAAGAACATTCCCAAGCAGTACTCTTAAAAATAAAGCAAACAATACAAACAATTTAAAGTGATCCTAGCTCTAAGGTAACCCCTCTTTTTATTCGAATAGATCCCCAGCAGAGTCGCCAGTTCTGTAATACGGTGAACTGACTTTATTGAAATGTTGCGGATAGCAAGAGTCGCCACCGACTTTTATTTTATCCAATTGGGAAAGGCTAAAAGAACAGGAAAGACCTTTTTGAAAGATTTTGAGTTCGGGGGGTAAGTTATGCAAAGGGAAGGTGTAAAGCACCCTTTGCATCCATGGTTATCCATGGGCTCTTAATTGCTTAGCTCACTTTGTTTTCAAAATGTTTGAATTGTTTGAAAAGTTTGAAGTTTCATGTGTGAATAGAAAAACTTCGTTTAAGGACTTTAGCTTGTAAATAAGCGTAGCCTTGTTTTGAAAGTATTTGAAAAGAGAGGTGTGAAAAGGAGTTTGAATTTGAATTTTGAACCGAGCAAGCAATTAATAGCAACTTCCCTAAGTTTAAAAAAAAACGTTCTTTTAGCTTTTCAGGCGAAAGGATCTATCCATACCATAAGAGGGCAGGAAGTCTTTCAATTGGATGTTGAAGGGTCATCGAGAATAATCATTCGCCACAAGACTGTCCCTTGCCATAAAGAGGGCAGGTAGTCTAAGGGGAGGATATAAAGTCTTTTAAGGCATCATGCGAGGATACCTTAGCAATAGGGACAATCAACTCTTTATAAGGCAACCTCGAGGGAGTTTCAATAACTTTGAAGGCAACAAGCAACATTGCTTTAGGTATCCTCGGAATCGGGGGACTTGACTATTTTGTATACTTATAGGCAACAGGCAACAATTAATAGGCAACAGGCAACAAGAAGGGACACCTTTAGGGTGTGGGTGCAACAATCACGTGATTAATATTCAGATAATTTTATCTTATAATTAGTGATCTAATTTATTTTCAAGGCTTGCACTCCCTAGGATTACTAACCACGCAGTTTGTAAAATGGCAGAAATTAAAGGCAGGAATTAAAGCCTACGCTATTACAATAAACACCTGCGGGGATGGGGGAAATTTAAAAGCAGAAAATAAGACGGATCAATAATTAGTAATTAGTATAAACATCCTTGAGTGCCTTGATCTTCCTCGAACCTTGATTGACTCTGAGAATTAAACAGAAAAGGGATGAGTGTAGGAGAGATTCATTGAATATTTGAAATAACCCCATTTTAGGCAAAGACAGAATAAAAATTAAAATAAGATTTAAACCAAAAAGAATTAGAAACTTAGCTTTTTTTAATTTGGCATGACGCGTAATCGGAGAATCTTGATTAATCCTGAAAATTTGAACAAAGAAAGAAAAAGGTTAGTGCATTGACCGATCTAAACCCTAATTGATTACAAATCCTGAAAGTTTACAAACCCAAAAAGGTTTGTTAAGAAAACTTATTGTGACCTACAAGGTTTGTAAGGCTAAAAGATGCATTAGTGGACAACACCTACCAATAGCAGTGATCATGATAAAATCAGGGTTTTAAGGCGTAGGGTTTAATTAGCCTAAAAAAAATAATTATTTTTAATATTATATAAAAAATCGAGTTTTCGATTAAAAATAAATACATATAAAAGTATTATAAAAACTAAATTATTATATAAATAAAGATAAGTGAACACAAAAAGAATTATAATAGTTATATAATAATAATAATAATAATAATAAAAAAGAAAAGAAAAATTAGGTTTAGAAAACTTAGCTGGCTGGGGCGCTGATCTGGTGTGATGCTCCATTGAGGGTGCATGGTAGTCCTTCGTCTTCATAAGCGTTAGATCTGGCTTTGCTGAAGATCTGATGGTGACGATTGAAGGTGCATCATGGTCTCACATATGAGCGTGGCATTGAATCTGTAACAAAGAAAATTCAAAGAAAAATTAATAGCACGCCTGGGTTCGAAACCAGGACTTTTCACTGAATAGTAGTCTCTTATTTACCAACTGCGCTAGGACTTTTTCTTGTTAGCCAATTAACTTGAACAAAATAAATATTAAACAATGAAGTAATGGCATAAGTCAAAAAAGAACGCGCATGGGCCCCACTTCCCCTGAACGGACGAATCAGAAAAGGGAGAGAGTTATTGGACTCTTTGACCGTCCAGTAGAATGAAGAGAGAGTTTGGAAAGTCTGACCGGCCATTAACATTAATCCACGCGTGCAGCCTTTAGTCAATGGTACTGTTCATCTTCTTCTCAAATTCACCGTGAGAATTTGCTACGAAAATGCTTGGACTTAGCTACGAATTTTCTCATAGCTATACCTGCGAATATTACAAACTCAAGACAACGCGTTAGATCAGAAACATGAACACCCAGATTCACTAACTAAGGCGTTACGAACTCATTGGTGGTACGGGTTGGGTCGGAGATGGAGCGTATCATAGCACACGAAGAACGAGTTCTTCCTTGCCCTAACAATGGTGTAGCTTGTTCCCGGCTTCAAAGCTTCATACCAGTGGTTCTGATAGCTTCTAAATATCATCATGAACTCAAATATATGGTTAACTTACATTGAAACACGATAAAACATGATTTACAAAAATTCAAGAACAAGAACAAATGTGAACAATATGATGTACGTATCCATGCATGATCAGAGATTAGTAATGATGAATTCTCACCCTATATTACCTCAGAAGGGATGTAGGATGATTGTTTGATCTTGGGAGTGGCTGGAAGGATAAGAACTCGTATGCCCTAGATGTGAAAATTTTGGAATTTGCTTAACCCTAGTTCTTTGCTCTCAAATCCTATTTTTTCCGTCCCCCCTACTTGTAGGATGTTTAGGTATATATAATGCTTGGAATTTAGGTCAAAGGGAGCCCAAGATTAGATGAGAAAATATTTGATTAAAAATCATGCAAATCATGCTATTTTAGTTCCAATCATATCTCCTTCTCTCTCCACGAAATTCTCTTGCTTTTATCTCAAAATATTCCTCAATATTTGATAGAAATTAAATCTCAATCAAATCTTTGATTATTTTTATTATTTCATTGCATTTAATTTGAATTTAAGTGATTAAATTCGAATAAAAATAAATAAAAATAATAAAAAATGAATATGAGGACCAATGGGTCGTGGGTGACCTTAAGATAGAGATTAGATGAAAAGAAAATAGGCCCATTTGGAAATATTTGGAGTTTTGGACCCTTTCTCTTTATACATGCCCTTGAAAATAGGTGAACTTGTACACCTTGCCATTTCCTCATACTTCAACATTTTTCCAAGTTCTTGAACTTTTTGGAAACCTTGAGGAGTCCTATAACCAACGTTTTTGGTCTCATGTCAAAATAATTTTCCATTCTCTTTGTATGCTCTTTTGAAAAAAATGACTTTCGGTTGACTTTTGAAAAGGACCTATAATGTTTTGATCCATATCTCCCAAATGAAGCATTTTTAGACTTGGCACGTGAGAGACAAAATTGTAGAGAATTCAATTTCCTTCAAATTGAGCTTTGGATGGAAAATTTCTGATGTTCCATGTGGAAGTTATGGCTGGTCAAAGTTCAGTTGACTTTCTCCTATGAAAACCCTAATTTAGAAACTTTAGGTTTTGTTGATTTCTGAACTTTTCTTGATGAATCATGATCAATACTTGATCAAATGATGAATGATAATTCATAATGAGGATGTTGACCAAAAATCAGAAGTTTTGACTGTGGTTTGACCATAATTTGACTTTTAGGTCAACCAGTCGATTATCGATCGTTTGGGCCATTGAATGAGCAATCTGTCGAATCAGGACTTGAAACTTGGCATAGAGATTCTTTGAATCGTATGAGAGGCCCTGGAGTCTAATGGAGGTATCAGAACCTGACTTTCCTTTGAGAAAGGCAAAACCCTAGTTGGAGGGCTGTTGTTTAGGATAGTGTATACTCAGTCAAGCATTGAGACTTTGATATTCAAGTGAACTTGAGTATGAAAATTTGGCGGGCAAATTTTTGGGTATGACAGTGACAATCTGAGTGCTATCAATATTTCAAAAAATCATATTCAATATAGCAGGACCAAGCACATCGACATTCGTCATCTTTTTATCAGAGATCTTGTTGAAGATAAGGTGATTACTCTGGAGCATATACCCACTGAGAAACAACTGGCTGATATTTTCACCAAAGCTTTGGATGCAACCCAGTTTGAAAAGCTTAGGGGTGAACTGGGAATCAACATTATGGAAGAGTTATAGCTATTACAGTTATGGAGGAGTGCAACTGCCACTGCATTTTTCCTCTATTTTCAAGTGCTTCGGAAGCCTAAGAAAATTGCTATTGTTAAAGGATGGAACAAAAGGTCTATGCAAGACAGCCACAAGGAGTGCAGAAGGATCTTTGACAGGGGCAAGAGTTGAAAGACCACCTGAAATAAAAATGAGTCAGATCTTACAGGATGAAAGAAGGAATAATGGAAAAAAATATATGAGTAAAAAAAGGAATTAGAAGATTCCAAAACGAACAAATTCAAACTTGATTGAAAAGCATCTTTCTGATTCTCGAAGAATTAGATGTAAAAGGATTAATCAAGAAAGATTTATGTTTCTAATTATAAGATTATAATTGGATGCATATATGCTTGGTAAAAGTAAAAAAGAATCATTTTCTCCTTTGAGAATAAAAAA